>NC_064623.1:139535463-139838493 GCF_023898315.1 Schistocerca nitens | reverse complement strand
TAAGATTTGTCAATTTATCTGAAATCTCCTCAACTCTTTCCGATAAGTCACCTATTTTTTCTTTCTGTTTACCTACGTCTTCCGTAAGTGTCGCGACTCGGGTTGCAGTGTTGACACATTTGGTAGTTAACTGTTCATATTGTTGTGTTAGGTTATTTAATCTGTCATTTGGTACGGATTCCTCGATTCTCTCAAATATTTCTTCCTTATCGTGTGCACGTTGTAAATTTAACTCTGAAAATTTCTGCACTATCACGCGATCTCTTTCTTCCTGTTCTCTATCCTGTTCCCTTTGTCTAATCTCTACTGCAATTAATCTATTATTGTGAGAATTCAAAATCGGTTGTACTTCCTCTCTAATTTCTTTCTTTAATTCATCTTTCATGTTTTTGAAACATGTCCCTATTCGTGAATCTAACCGTGTTTCCATTGTTTCTATCTCTGTTTCTAGCCGTGTTGCCACTGTTTTCAGTTCAGATCCTAACTGTGATCCCAGTGAGTCTAACCGTGTTTCCATTGTTCCCATATCAGTTTTTAATTCAGATCCCAAAGTTCCCATCTCTGTTTTAATTGTTCCTATCTCTGTTTTAAATTCAGATCGAAACTGCTCCATTGTTCCCATTTGTGTTTTAAATTCAGATCGAAACTGCTCCATTGTTCCCATTTGTGTTTTAAATTCAGATCGAAAATTTAATATTGCACTCATCAACTGCTCCGTATTAAATGGTTCAAAATTCTTTTCGCCCCTAACATTTCCCGCAAAACTAACTTCCTTCTGCATAGCCATAAAGCTATCTGTGTTCGATACAATTCCAGAATCTTCTGCCGTTAATCTCGGATTCTGTGAATTTTCTGATTGAGAAAAATTTTGAAGTGGTTCCGGACTATTTTCCCGACTTATTACATTGTTTTCAACTCCATTATTCATGATACTGTTTTCCTCTGTTGGCGAGTTCGCCATGTTAACAATTTCGTCATTCTCACTATCCATCATTTTTGCCTTTATCATCGATCGCGTAATCATTTACAAAACATACAAAACTCGTCACTATATGAAAATTACACACAATGACACTTTATCTCCAACAATACCATTCACACGAAATGTTTCCCTCAAACACGATTAATCGAACAATTGAAATAATTACACTAAATTGTCAAACGCGTATACAAGACAACAAAATTAAATTCTGAAAAAAAATACCATTATAAGAGTGACAATTACCAAATCTACACATGCAAAACAGACTATAATTACTAAACTACAAATTGCTACAACAATCCTACTGTCTACTATTTCTACAATCAGAAGATTCCAAGGGACGATCCGAAGCAGCGGTCGCCACGTGCATGGGGGCTTAATTGAATGAAATGAAAACAATTTTAAATTTTTGCTTTAGTATTAGTCTGTCCGATTACGAAGTCTCGTAACGGTTGGCCCTGACTGTTATTATTACGCAATCTGACTGCTTAGAACAATAACAAAGAATGAAATGGAAATTTTCATTAACACAGTTAATTAATTAAGTCCCCAGCAACTATAAAACCAACGCAACAACAAGCACAAGAGTAACTGTTCTGTGTGTGGGAGTGTGACTCAACGTACGCATCTGGCACGGTTCTTCTTCAACAACACAAGAATTTTTAAATAACATTTATACTGAATTAATTAAAGAAAATACAAATACCATAATTACTCAAGAGATCCACAATTACACTCTAATCCAAGAACACAAGCCAGATGCTTTGTTGACTGAACCTGTAATGACACATTATTTAAAACATGGAAATAATGAAAAATAAATCAAGTTTCGTTACCTTCATATATTGACCAAAATCACTCTCATAATTACAATATAGCTCCACACCACCTCGCTATTACCACATCTCAACAAGAACTTTTCAGTATCACATCTCAGCAAGCACTCCCTACTAGCACATCTGAACACGAACTGACTACTACCAGTCCTGGACAAGCACTGACTTCTAGCACATCTCAATAATGACTGTGCCAGTGGAGGCGGCGGAACAATGCTCTCTAGCGATCTCTGGCGCTGTGGCTCAGTGTAGCCACCTTTCATGGTATTTACCTGGAGTGTAGCCTCGCAATGAAGTGAAGCAGTTGAGACAAGAAGAGAAAAGAAGCTTTTGACACATGACGCTACAGGAGATTACACAGGCAGAGCAAATATACACTTACGGAAGAAAACCACGACGCCAAAACGGAGTTGTGCGACATAAACGAAAGGTGGTAGGCGTTTCTCTACAACTGAAAGATGACGTGCATCAAATGTGAAATATATTTGTGTATTGTGAAAAATAATTATTTTGAAACTAAAACGTAAACTTTTTTTACTGGCTGTAGCAAATTACTGTATAATTCTTATTACTTTCGGTTTATGAAACTGTTTCAGAGCATCAACAAAAACCTGTGTTTAAATCACATATTTCGAAACTTATAATATTAAGAAAACTGTTTTCTGTATAAATTAGCATGTGCAGTTGATTGTTTCAAATAAAATAAATATTTATACATCAGTGAATCATCTTTAAAATATTTCTTCTGCATTTTTGTCATGCTTGTGTATTGGTTTGCTGGATAATATGAAGAGCAGAATTTTTCCTGTCACTTTTTTTTAATCTAAGGAGTGAGGAGGATGAAACTTTTGGTGTCTCATTTTCTAATGTAATTACCTCAGCATCGCCTGTGCACTATCCTGCTTTTGCTTTCTTGAAATCCATTTGATAAGATCTTCTGGAAACGCATTCCATTCCGTTGCCATCTCTGACAATAATGACGTCACTGGTGAGCGTCACGGATTTTGCATCTTCTTCTTGGACTTTCAATCTTCTGTCCCGATTTCTCCTAGATTTCCTTCACTGTTCGCTCCCTTCTAAACTGCTGACCTCCTTACATATGCTTTCAGTCTTATAACTGACGTCTGTTGTATGTGTCAATTAGAGATAGTCCTTCGTACCAGTATCTATGTTTTTAGTTAGAAAAAAGGAAGAAGTCTCATGGGCGCAAATCTGGTTGATGGTTTGAGTGTAGAACCATGATGTAGACCAGCTCATCGGCTGTTGATATCGGAACAGTGAGAGAGAGAGAGAGAGAGAGAGAGAGAGAGTGTAGTTCCCTGGTAGAAATGTTTTTTTCTTATGCGTTATTCGTAGTGTCTTGTGCATCAGTTGACAAAGCAGACAGGGCAATAATAATGCAGGTTACAGTCCACAGTTTTACGACATTTCGCTCGGCAGATCACGATGGTCATAAAAGCAGTTGCCATAACATTGGAAAACGTCCCTGTGACGTCACGTCTTACTCGAACCCGCGGGAGCAATGCTCTCTCCTAGCGATGATCGAGAGAGGCAGAGTAAGCGCTGCATTGCACCAGTAGTCAGGGAAAAAATGTTCATAAGCAGACCCGACTCACTTATCGGCGCTGTGAGACTTGTAAAACAACGTTAGCGAGGATGGTAAGTCAAACTTTAACCTGTGGGACACCCTAAAATTAGCCACTGCGCAGCAAACTAATTGCATTCAGAAATGTTCCAAAGACTGTCCACAACGGGAAACTGCACACTAGTAGCGGAAATTCCGTTGTCTGCAATACGTTCCTTGCATCAGCCACAGAAATATTCACAATGACGAGAAAGGTTAACAGTTCAAATTTATGGGGCTGAGAAGCACACTGTACTGAAAAACAGACTTAAAGTTTCTATGTTAACAGAAGCGATTCTACACCCACATCTATATCGCTACTTGGCAAATTACAAAAGAATGGTTCAAATGGCTCTGAGCACTATGTGACTTCTGAAGTCATCAGTCGCACAGAACTTAGAACTAATTAAACCTAACTAACCTAAGGACAGCACACACATCCATGCCCGGGGCAGGATTCGAACCTGCGACCGTAGCGGTCGCTCGGCTCCAGACTGCAGCTCCTAGAACCGCACGGCCACTCCGGCCGGCGGCAAATTACATTTAAGTGCCTGGCAGAGGGTTCAGCGAACCACTTTCACAATAATTCTGTATTATTCCACTCTCAAACAGCACACACCTGTTTCTTCTTTTACGGGCTCTGATTTCCATTGGTTTTTTATGATAATCGTTTCTACCTATGTAGGTCGGCGTCCACAAAATATTTTCGCAATCTGAGCAGAAAGTTGGTGACTAAATTTCGTGAGAATATCCCGTCGCAACGAGGAACGTCTTTGTTTCAATGACATGCCCCCCAAATCATGTCCGTGATACTCTCTTCCCAATTTATTGATATTACAAAACGTGCTACCCTTCTTTGAATTTTCTCGAAGTATACAGTTAATCCTATCTTGTAAGGATCCCACACCGCGCTGCAGTACTCCAAAAGCGGACGGAGAAGCGTAGTGAAGGCAGTCTCTTTAGCAGATCTGCTGTATCTTCTGACAATGACATACAGTCTTTGCCTCACCTTCCCCACAACATTTTCTGTGTGTTCTTCTTTCCATTTATTACCTATGGGTAAACAACGCCAAATCTCTTTCATTAAAGTCCAGATAGCTAGAACCCCACAACGTAGAACCAGGGCTTCTTCATGTTATTTCACTCTCACTGTAAGTGCCCCACAGTTTGGCGACCATGCAAGGACATGTGTGTTGGCTAGCTCGCCGAATTTGGTTACTATGACAGGGCCTGAGAACTGATACTCTACCAAATTACTAGGTACAAGTCACCGAAATAGCGCCGCCTGAAAAGAGTTGCATCAGGCACGTGATCATCCCAGATAGGACTCCCGGGCCGTAATGCCACACATACGTTTCATTTCATCTTCCACATTTCTCTCCGTTTTGAGAATATGTGAAGGTTAGAAAGTGAATAGGAATAGTCAACAGTGGCGCACTTCACTCTACTTACAGTGGGCTTATAACGGCCACTTCTTATTATACAAAGGAACTAACAGGTAGGGTGAGCAGCAGACTTCGGCTCTTCGCTGATGAGGCAACCAGAACAGCACCTGAACTCAGGCCGCAGGATTTGAAAACTCTGACACAGATGTAGCGGTGGTGAGCTGATACACTATTCACTGCTGAAAACATAAGGATGAAAACTCAGATTTTAGACTTACAAAAATGACCATTTTACTCTGTTGAAGGTAGCATATTTAGAAATCTGTTTCAAAAACTCGATTGTTTATTTTTCGTCTTAAATCGATGTTGAGAGTTGTTTGAACAATGGTGGTTAGAAGACCTGAATTGGTCATCAGGAAGTTGCTTAAACATCAATTTAAAGATCTCTCGGTGTGTGTCCGCACCCAAGTTTCCGCCGCGTTTATACGACAATGTTGCCATTAGACTCCTGTTCGAGAAAGATTACTATACAACAGTTTTTCAAGCTGACATCCTTATTAGCAGACACGCTTTGTGAAGCCCTTATGTTTCCTTTATTTTTCTTTGCTTTCCGAGAGTTGTTATGCTTATAAAATTTCCTGTAATGGGAGTTACCGCTATTTTGTCATTCTCGAAAGTTATTATACCTGTAATTTGTTTCAACCTTGACAGTTATCAGATGCGTGGAGCACTAAAGTTGCTAAGAATATGTTCTGGGTTTAATAAGAGACAGTCACTGTTGGCAACTGATTCGAAGAGGATGACCGAAACTGAAAAGTGGGTTCCTGACCCCGCTAAATACGCCAGAATAACAAGGAGAACCAAAAATAGAAAGAAAGAAGATGAGGAACATGTAAACCAAGAATATTATGGTGCTGGAGTGTATTAGCAACAACAGAGCTCAGTGATAGATCAAATACAACTTTTAACAGAATTTCCTGAGAATTAAATTTTCTGTCATATTTATTTTATGCACAAAAAACCTATTTGACCTACAGGTTTGAAATTTTTTGGGGTGTTTCAGCGTACTATTTGGAGAAAAGTACACTACAGACGCTAACATACTATCAACAGGAAGGAAAATACATAGTTATTAATTATACGCAAGTAACCTTAATTTTGATTATCAGGTGTAAACATTTGTAGAATAAAAACTTGTGGCTGAAATCACATCATTGTAGTGCACTTTTTAGGCAGAGAAGTTGTTAATGTGCACTTGAAGTTTCAAGCATCTAAATGAGGTCAGTGCGAGTTTTCAGTTATGGACCGGCAAATAAAAAGGTAATTTCCTGTTCTTCACAAAAAATGTAATAAAGTCAACGTGGGAACTAATGCGATTAATTTTGTATCAAATTGTTTAGGAAGAAACACTCCTACAGTCCTACAGTTTCCGCCTTACTAAAAGTTCACGTTTTTTAGTTAGATTCACGCAAGCTTCGTGAATGTTGTTATTCTTTTTTCCACGCGATCACGGCAACTTACCTTAATGGGGTCGGTAGTAGTCGAGGACACTAGGACCTGAACCCACGGTGCATTGCTGCATTTGGTAGCTGTAACAGAGAGATGTTAATAGGATAAACAACTCACTCCTAAGACAACATATACAATAGTAAATAAATGCATATCTACTGCTTTGTGAAACCCCAATGAAGATTTTTTTCACTCTGCGTGTAAGGGTCACGACAACTGGTGGCCTCGCAGAATTAGATAGCTGGTACAGCACTGGAATATTATTATTTTACATACTGCTGACATTTTTGAGAATATATAAAGATCAAAAAGTAAATAAGGAATTTACTACATTGTGTAAGCTCAAGAGAGACTCATTTCACTCCGCATATAAACAGCACAGCATTTGATGACTGCATTAGAATGTCACACAGTGGCAGAGAGGACTTAACTGTCACACTGCCGACCCATGAGAGATCCAAATAGAGGAGACAGTGAAAATTATTATTGCATTGTGAAGAGAACCCGCCAGATCCTGATTACTATGGGTATAACATTTCACGACTACACTAGGATACGCAAACTCAGGTCGTTTTGTAGGTTTTGGTAATCATCACAAGACTTGATAAGCATTAGACTCGCAGATTTCTGAGACGTTTTAGGACACACGAAGGTGACAAAGTGACAAGATTTGCTTCCACGTGAAAGCCAGACAGAGCCCAATTCGACTCTACTTATAGCATTTGATGACTGCACTAGAATGTCACACAGTGGCAGAGAGGACTTAACCTGTCACACTGCCGACCCATGAGAGATCCAAATAGAGGAGACAGTGAACATTATTATTGCATTGTGAAGAGAACCCGCCTGATCCTGATTACTATGGGTAAACATTTCACGACTACACTAGGATACGCAAACTCAGGTCGTTTTGTAGGTTTTGGTAATCATCACAAGACTTGATAAGCATTAGACTCGCAGATTTCTGAGACGTTTTAGGACACACGAAGGTGACAAAGTGACAAGATTTGCTTCCACGTGAAAGCCAGACAGAGCCCAATTCGACTCTACTTATAGCATTTGATGACTGCACTAGAATGTCACACAGTGGCAGAGAGGACTTAACCTGTCACACTGCCGACCCATGAGAGATCCAAATAGAGGAGACAGTGAACATTATTATTGCATTGTGAAGAGAACCCGCCTGATCCTGATTACTATGGGTAAACATTTCACGACTACACTAGGATACGCAAACTCAGGTCGTTTTGTAGGTTTTGGTAAACATAACAAGACTTGATAAGCATTAGACTCGCAGATTTCTGAGACGTTTTAGGACACACGAAGGTGACAAAGTGACAAGATTTGCCTCCACGTGAAAGCCAGACAGAGCCCAAATCGACTCTACTTATAGCATTTGATGACTGCACTAGAATGTCACACAGTAGCAGAGAGAAGTTAACCTGTCACATTGCCGACCCATGAGAGATCCAAATAGAAGAGACAGTGAACATTATTATTGCATTGTGAAGAGAACTCGCCAGATCCTGATTACTATGGGTATAACATTTCACGACCACACTAGGATACGCAAACTCAGGTCGTTTTTTAGGTTTTGGTAATCTTCTCAAGACTTGATAAGCATTAGACTCATAGATTTCTGACACGTTTTAGGACATACGAACGTGACAAAGTGACAAGCTTTGCTTCCACGTGAAAGCCAGACAGAGGCCAAATCGACTCTAGTTATACACTCCTGGAAATGGAAAAAAGAACACATTGACACCGGTGTGTCAGACCCACCATACTTGCTCCGGACACTGCGAGAGGGCTGTACAAGCAATGATCACACGCACGGCACAGCGGACACACCAGGAACCGCGGTGTTGGCCGTCGAATGGCGCTAGCTGCGCAGCATTTGTGCACCGCCGCCGTCAGTGTCAGCCAGTTTGCCGTGGCATACGGAGCTCCATCGCAGTCTTTAACACTGGTAGCATGCCGCGACAGCGTGGACGTGAACCGTATGTGCAGTTGACGGACTTTGAGCGAGGGCGTATAATGGGCATGCGGGAGGCCGGGTGGACGTACCGCCGAATTGCTCAACACGTGGGGCGTGAGGTCTCCACAGTACATCGATGTTGTCGCCAGTGGTCGGCGGAAGGTGCACGGCCCGTCGACCTGGGACCGGACCGCAGCGACGCACGGATGCACGCCAAGACCGTAGGATCCTACGCAGTGCCGTAGGGGACCGCACCGCCACTTCCCAGCAAATTAGGGACACTGTTGCTCCTGGGGTATCGGCGAGGACCATTCGCAACCGTCTCCATGAAGCTGGGCTACGGTCCCGCACACCGTTAGGCCGTCTTCCGCTCACGCCCCAAGATCGTGCAGCCCGCCTCCAGTGGTGTCGCGACAGGCGTGAATGGAGGGACGAATGGAGGCATGTCGTCTTCAGCGATGAGAGTCGCTTCTGCCTTGGTGCCAATGATGGTCGTATGCGTGTTTGGCGCCGTGCAGGTGAGCGCCACAATCAGGACTGCATACGACCGAGGCACACAGGGCCAACACCCGGCATCATGGTGTGGGGAGCGATCTCCTACACTGGCCGTACACCACTGGTGATCGTCGAGGGGACACTGAATAGTGCACGGTACATCCAAACCGTCATCGAACCCATCGTTCTACCATTCCTAGACCGGCAAGGGAACTTGCTGTTCCAACAGAACAAGCACGTCCGCATGTATCCCGTGCCACCCAACGTGCTCTAGAAGGTGTAAGTCAACTACCCTGGCCAGCAAGATCTCCGGATCTGTCCCCCATTGAGCATGTTTGGGACTGGATGAAGCGTCGTCTCACGAGGTCTGCACGTCCAGCACGAACGCTGGTCCAACTGAGGCGCCAGGTGGAAATGGCATGGCAAGCCGTTCCACAGGACTACATTCAGCATCTCTACGATCGTCTCCATGGGAGAATAGCAGCCTGCATTGCTGCGAAAGGTGGATATACACTGTACTAGTGCCGACATTGTGCATGCTCTGTTGCCTGTGTCTATGTGCCTGTGGTTCTGTCAGTGTGATCATGTGATGTATCTGACCCCAGGAATGTGTCAATAAAGTTTCCCCTTCCTGGGACAATGAATTCACGGTGTTCTTATTTCAATTTCCAGGAGTGTAGAAGGCGCAGAGTTTGGGGACCGCATCAATGCACTTGCCCAGCTAAGTAGCAGGTCTTGGCGATCTTGACAAAACCAAGAATGATATGTTTTCTGACGGTTTCGAGAACATGTAACGATGAGAAAGTGCAGGCTGTCCATAAAGTTTCAGCCTGAAACCGCTGTAGAAAGACAACCACTGCTGAGAGTGACTTGAAATGTGAACAGCGTATTACTGACACAGGGACAACGTCATGGAAGAAAAAGAGGCGAAAATTTTACCAATACCTGGCGCTGTAAGCTTCAGAATATACACACCAATAGATGTGAGGCACGCGGCTGTTCCTCGGTTTGCGTCCTAGACGTCCCATTTAGCTGTGTCAATGCAGGATTGTGCGCTGCTGGTAAAGCTCTTTTACGAGAACGCCGGCTTTGCGCCAGTAGCCCTGCAGAAGTTCCGGGCACTCAAGGCTATGATAAAAGGGCCTGGAGAGAGTGATTACATAATCCTGAAAGACAAGTTCTTTTGAAACGCAATGCACGAGAGTAAAGAAAGCAGTTGATCCGATGGGTGTCGAAGATGTGGCCGCAGCACTGCAATAGAGGTAGAGCGGTGGTGTGCAACCATGTGCTACGGTCGCAGGTTCGACTCCTCCCTCGGGCATGGGTGTGTTTGTCCTTAGGGTAATTTAGGTTAAGTAGTGTATAAGCTTAGGGACTGATGACCTTAGCAGTTAAGTACCATAAGATTTCACACCCATTTGAACACACACGCTCCACCTCGACTGTTTACTGATCTTTCAATATTCTGTCAAGCGCGACATGTTTCAGGCGTCACACCATTTTTCAGGCCTATTTACCGGAACTGAAAGGAGTGTTTCGTTCAGAACCTTTGCCTGTACTATCAATCATCAGTAAAATCATTACATATTGGATCGGTGCGTGAGCCCGCAGCGTTTTTCTACAAGTTCAATAAAAGCAACATACTCGTCATCATTAATCTATTCTCCTTAACTACACTCCTGGAAATGGAAAAAAGAACACATTGACACCGGTGTGTCAGACCCACCATACTTGCTCCGGACACTGCGAGAGGGCTGTACAAGCAATGATCACACGCACGGCACAGCGGACACACCAGGACCCGCGGTGTTGGCCGTCGAATGGCGCTAGATGCGCAGCATTTGTGCACCGCCGCCGTCAGTGTCAGCCAGTTTGCCGTGGCATACGGAGCTCCATCGCAGTCTTTAACACTGGTAGCATGCCGCGACAGCGTGGACGTGAACCGTATGTGCAGTTGACGGACTTTGAGCGAGGGCGTATAGTGGGCATGCGGGAGGCCGGGTGGACGTACCGCCGAATTGCTCAACACGTGGGGCGTGAGGTCTCCACAGTACATCGATGTTGTCGCCAGTGGTCGGCGGAAGGTGCACGTGCCCGTCGACCTGGGACCAGACCGCAGCGACGCACGGATGCACGCCAAGACCGTAGGATCCTACGCAGTGCCGTAGGGGACCGCACCGCCACTTCCCAGCAAATTAGGGACACTGTTGCTCCTGGGGTATCGGCGAGGACCATTCGCAACCGTCTCCATGAAGCTGGGCTACGGTTCCACACACCGTTAGGCCGTCTTCCGCTCACGCCCCAACATCGTGCAGCCCGCCTCCAGTGGTGTCTCGACAGGCGTGAATGGAGGGACGAATGGAGAGTCGCTTCTGCCTTGGTGCCAATGATGGTCGTATGTGTGTTTGGCGCCGTGCAGGTGAGCGCCACAATCAGGACTGCATACGACCGAGGCACACAGGGCCAACACCCGGCATCATGGTGTGGGGAGCGATCTCCTACACTGGCCGTACACCACTGGTGATCGTCGAGGGGACACTGAATAGTGCACGGTACATCCAAACCGTCATCGAACCCATCGTTCTACCATTCCTAGACCGGCAAGGGAACTTGCTGTTCCAACAGGACAATGCACGTCCGCATGTATCGCGTGCCACCCAACGTGCTCTAGAAGGTGTAAGTCAACTACCCTGGCCAGCAAGATCTCCGGATCTGTCCCCCATTGAGCATGTTTGGGACTGGATGAAGCGTCGTCTCACGCGGTCTGCACGTCCAGCACGAACGCTGGTCCAACTGGGGCGCCAGGTGGAAATGGCATGGCAAGCCATTCCACAGGACTACATCCAGCATCTCTACGATCGTCTCCATGGGAGAATAGCAGCCTGCATTGCTGCGAAAGGTACACTGTACTAGTGCCGACATTGTGCATGCTCTGTTGCCTGTGTCTATGTGCCTGTGGTTCTGTCAGTGTGATCATGTGATGTATCTGACCCCAGGAATGTGTCAATAAAGTTTCCCCTTCCTGGGACAATGAATTCACGGTGTTCTTATTTCAATTTCCAGGAGTGTATTTACAACAGTCTGCCAACGCTGCGGGAAATTTTCGATTCCGCGACTGTACAAATCATGTGATTTGGAGTTTAAGAACTCGTCGATCCATGTTCGGGGCACATTCTGGGGACAAGGAGACCTGAAGAGAGTTGCGAATGAAATTTCCTTGAAGGATGTCCGATAGACAGCGGGAAAGGGCGCAAGATCAGGAGAATCAGGTGGGCGGGGAACCACTTCTCAGTCTAGCAGAATCCGGGTTCCTGGTCGTTGTTTTTGGCTTGCGTCTACAAGAAGTCTCAGCTGTAGACAACAAATGTCAGCAGTGATGGCTACACCTGGGGGAAGCAATACGGGGTAGCACACCACACCGTCACCGTTCCACCATGTAAGTAGGCTGTTTATGTCTTCTTATTGGCAACGTTTCGTAGCACTCTGTATGAAAATCACTGGCCGTGCTGTGTGCAGTCTGTGGCTAGTTTGCATTGTTGTCTGCCATTGTAGTGTTGGGCAGCGGCAGCTGGATGTGAACAGCGCGTAGCGTTGCGCAGTTGGAGGTGAGCCGCCAGCAGTGGTGGATGTGGGGAGAGAGATGGCGGAGTTTTGATATTTGTAAGAATGGATGTTATGAACTCTTACATATATTATGACTTTTGATGACTATTAAGGTAAATACATTGTTTGTTCTCTATCAAAGTCTTTCACTTACTAAGTATGCCTATCAGTAGTTAGTGCCTTCAGTAGTTTGAATCTTTTATTTAGCTGGCAGTAGTGGCGCTCGCTGTATTGCAGTAGTTCGAGTAACGAAGATTTTTGGTGAGGTAAGTGATCTGTGAAAGGTATAGGTTAATGTTAGTCAGGGCCATTCTTTTGTAGGAATTTTTGAAAGTCAGATTGCGTTGCGCTAAAAATATTGTGTGTCAGTTTAAGCACAGTCTTGCATAATTGTTCAAAGGGGACGTTTCATATGTCGACCCTTAGCCTGGGATACCTCACTGGAATCTTCTGATTTTTTTCCTTGTAGTTTGTGTAATTAGTGTAGCTTTTGTTTATTGCTAGCGCGTAATTATAGAAAGAATTTCCTTTGTAGTTGCAGTCTTTCATTGTTGTACAGTAAAACAGGTGTAGCACGCATGTAGATTTGCACCAAGTATTTCGCAGCTGCAATTAACTAGATATTATTTTCAGTGCTATGTTAATGTGTTCTCTTATTTTTGCTCTTCAAATTGTGTTTTTCTGAGTTATCGTGTGAAATATTGTGACAATATTGGCGTGTGAAAAACGTAATACTAGGCTCCAAAGTAAACTGAGAAATGACAGTGAAGACGAAAGCAGTGTGTTAGCGCCACCATGTAATGAATTAACTAATATTCAAAGTAGTAATTTGGTAACTGTGCATAGGGAAATGGAGCGGGCGTCAAATAATGGTGTAGACAGTGAAACAGGTAGTGAACAGGGAAGCATTATCGATCGATCGGTCGGCAACAGCTCGCCTCTGGAATCGGGAATGACAGAACACAATATTGCAAATACTGTAGATTCAGGTTTTGGGTTCTCACCGTTTTCTCAAATGAGTCAAGACACATTTTCCGCTTGTCAAAATGTGAATGTTGCCGGTGCAAATTCACTGCTGAAAAGCACTGAGGAACATGTTTCAGACACCAGTGCACTGTTATTACAGTTAATGCAACAAATGGGACAAAGGCTTCAAAAGTTAGACACAATGCAAACTAGCCACAGACTGCACACAGCACGGCCAGTGATTTTCATACAGAGCGCTACGTAACGTTGCCAATAAGAAAACATAAACAGCCTACTTACAACCAGACGCATAACGTTATCTTTCGTGGATGCCCGCGAGTTATTTGTAGAGTTGCTCCTTTGTTTGAGCTGAAGCATTCCTTTCTTTTCCTTATGTTGGCGTAAAGACGCCATTTCTGATCACGAGAAACGATAGAGGTTAGGAATGGTCGCTGTTGTTCACAAGCCAGTTGGTAACGAGCAAGCAAAGATGTATGTACAGCCACCAGCTGCTTTTTCTGATTTTGGCTTAGAGCATGCGGTCCTCGTACACCCGAGTTTTGAACCTTCCCCATTGCATGCAAATGTCGCACGGTGGTGGAATGGTCACGATTCATCGCATTTGCCAGTTCTCGAGTACAATGACGTGTATTATTGTGGATTAATCCGTTTAAACGATCTTCATCAAACCCCGAAGCTCTTCCTGAGGGTGGAGAGTTGTTGTTGTTGTCGTGATCTTCAGTCCAGAGGCTGTTTTGATGCAGCTCTCCGTGCTACTCTATCCTGTGCAGGCTTCTTCATCTCCCAGTACTTACTGCAACCTACATCGTTCTAGATCTGCTTGGTGTATTCATCTCTTGGTCTCCCTCTACAATTTTTACCCTCCACGCTGCCCTCCAATACTAAATTGGTGATCCCTTGATGCCTCAGAACATGTCCTACCAACCGATCCCTTCTTCTAGTCAAGTTGTGCCACAAATTTCTCTTCTCCCCAATTCTATTCATTAGTTATGTGATCTAACCATCTAATCTTCAGCATTCTTGTGTAGCACCACATTTCGAAAACTTCTTTTCTCTTCTTGTCCAAGCTATTTATCGTCCATATTTCACTTCCGTACATGGCTACACTTCATACAAATACTTCCAGAAACGACTTCCTGACACCTAAATCTCTACTCGATGTTAACAAATTTCTCTTATTCAGAAACCCTTTCCTTGTCGTTGCCAGTCTATATTTTATATCTTCTCTACTTCAACCATCATCAGTTATTTTCCTCCCCAAATAGCAAAACTCGTTTACTACTTTAAGTGTCTCATTTCCTAACCTAATTCCCTCAGCATCAGCCGACTTAATTCGACTACATTCCATTATCCTCGTTTTACTTTTGTTGATGTTCATCTTATATCCTCCTTTCAAGACACTGTCCATTCCGTTCAGCTACTCTTCCAGGTCCTTTGCTGTCTCTGACAGAATTACAATGTCATCGCGAACCTCAAAGTTTTTATTTCTCCTCCATAGATTTTAATTCCTACTCCGAATTTTTCTTTTGTTTCCTATATTGCTTGCTCAATGTACAGATTGAACAACGTCGGGGATAGGCTGCAACCCTGTCTCACTCCCTTCCCAACCACTGCTTCCCTTTCACGCACCTCTACCCTTATAACTGCCATCTGGTTTCTGTACAAATTGTAAATAGCCTTCCGCTCCCTGTATTTGACCCCTGCCACCTTCAGAAGGTGGAGATTTACTAATGCCAAAACGATCCTCCTTAAAAGGAGAAAACCATTTTCTTCTCGTGTTCTAACTAATGACATTATCCCCGTACACGGCGCATTCTCTCTGCCTGCCTCCGCTGCTGTCACCCCTCTACTGAGCTCAAACAGAAGAATACGTCGGAAATGTTCCTATTTCCCGAGTTATCAGTCAATTTTCTAACGTCCACAGCTCCACTCAGTATATCCAAATGACAATATGCAAACTCAGATAGCAACAGTGAACTATAAATAAAAAGTGGCAATCGATGAATAAACTCACAGCATATGCAAAATATCCTATGAACTTAAGCACCAACCTAATACATACGGCACTCAAGCATATCTTCATGTACCACAGCCAATGCCGTAGAGTTAATGTTCGTACTTGAGAGCGTTTATACAAAGACAGTTGTCGAACTTCATCAACTAAAGTGAGTACTGCCAGTTTGCTACGTTGTCATCTGTGTATGACATAGTACTGCTCACAAAAAGGCACAATCGTGTCGAGGATAATAAGGATATCAGACTGTGTAAGAATTAAAAGAATACTGAACAGTCATGAGTTCTCCGAAATGTTCCACGCGATAGTGGTTGTTGCTAAAGTTCAGTTCTCTAGAACGCAAAGTACAGTTAACTCAGTGGTGGGGCAACTGTAATCGGACACGGCATACTATCTGGTCACAAGACGTACAGAGTAGGCAACAATGCCACGGTGTGATTGTTGGTCGTACTGTAGAATTTGGTGACCATGACAGGACAAGAAAGATGCATCTTCTTTTTCTTGTGTCTCCACTATTCTGAGCGGATCGGTGCGGCTCCCCACCATTTCCTCACTTGGTGCCAGACTCTTCATTTCAGAGTAACGCTTTCACCTTAACGGTCTTACTTGTTTGTTGCAAACCCTTACAGTTTTTACCCTCTACATCCCTGGAGTTTGTTCGCTGATCCTTCGGAGAACCTCCTAACTTCTTATCAGTACACCTTTTTCCAACATTCATCTGTACCACGAAATATCAAAAGCTTGTTTTCTCTTCCGGATTTCCCACAGTCCATGTTTCACTAATATGCACTGCTGTGCTCCAAAAATTCTTAATAATTTCTTTTACAGATTAAGGAAAATGTTTGATACTAGGAAACTTCTCTTGGCTGCGCTAGTCTGCTTTTCATGTCCTCCCTGCTTCGTCCGTCAGCAGAATTCGAAAAATATCACATTATCGCCTTGAGCTGCTGATATAGTTCTTTATTTATCCAACTAGTTTCAGTCATTTGATCACCACCATGTTCACAGAAGTCAGATGACCAGAAATGGTTGCACAAGTAAAGCATTTTACCATCAGCTCAAGGCGGTAATATGCAATTTTTCAAATGCTTAAGAGCTGTGTTGCACCATCTCCTGAATGTAATAGCATTCCTTAACTTCATCTCCTTCGTGGTCTCCAATTTAATGTTAAATTTATCATCAGTCACCCATTACTTTCACCTTTCTTCGGTTTACGTTCTGTCTCTTCTATATTCATTAGACTGTTCATTCCATTCAAGTAATTCTATAATTCTACATCACTTTCACTGAAGATACCACCGTGATCAGCGAATTATGTTACTGATATCGATCCACACTCAATTTTAATAGCACTCTGGCACCTTTCTCTTATATATGTCATTCCTTCTTAGATGTAGCAGCGAAACACTGCATCAATCTCTCACACCCTTTCGTTCTGAGACTTCCATTCTTATTGCTCCTTTTTGGTCCTTGTATGTGTTGTATATTAACTGTTTTTCCTACAGATTCTATTTTCCTCAAATTTTAGAACATCGTGCAACATTTTACAATGTTGGTCGCGTTTTCATGTCGACTTGTCTGGACTTTTCATAAATCTTGTTTCCATTACCGGGACTGCCTCTATGGTGTCGACACATTTCTGAAAGCCAAACTGATCGTCAACAAACGGGTAGTCAGTTTTCTTTTCATCTCTATATATATTATTCTTGATAGTAACGTGAACGGCTGAATCCGTTAAGCTGACTCTCAGATCTCATACTTGTCTGCACTTGCTATCTTCAGTATTGGGTGGATGATATTTTTCGGCAAGTCTGATTTCGTAGCTCCACACTCATAGAGTCCACATTCCAATTTCAATAGCCGCTTGTTCGCCACCCCCCCCCCCCTCCCTTCACCACAATGATTTTACAAATTCCGATGGAATGCTGTGCATCCCTTCTTCCTTGTTTGAACTCAAGTCTTCCTGAGCTCTTTTAAATTCTGACACTACTACTGTTTGATATCCTACCTTTAAAACTTAAATCTTTTAAACACTGCTTGAAAAGCAGAACTATTAGTGCAGCAATGTATTTATAAATCCAAGATATAATGTATGAAACGTATACATAGAAAATTTCACTTAACTCTGATATGACCTCAGTGTCCGATGCTTAAAACTCGTTGCGAAATATCCATTTTAATTTCCAGACTTCTTAAATGGCGTACGTTCGAACCAATAATTCTTCGGTTACATATCGTTGTGTATTTATCCTTCCACATAACATTTGACACACATTTTCAAAATGTCGTAAGTGAATATCGAAACATAAAACTCATAGCCCATCATGAACTCAAAGAATTTGTCTCAAGTTGAGAACAGTATGTATGAGCTCGAATATAGTTTGAACGCCGCCTGAAGGAGCCTAAACGAGACTAGCTAAGACTAACGGAGACTGATGAAATTCCCACCGAACTAAGATGAAGTAAGACAAGGAGTTCGTTCTGGAACTTTCCAGAACATACGCTGAGTCAAAATAAAATCAAGATAACTTCCATTTTTTGATTAGTTAGCCGGCCGTTGTGACCGAGCGGTTCTAGTCGCTTCAGTCTGGAACCGCGCCACCGCTACGGTCACAGGTTCGAATCCTGCCTCGGGCATGGATGTGTGTGATGTCCTTAGGTTAGTTAGGTTTAAGTAGTTCTAAGTTCTTGGGGACTGATGACCTCAGATGTTAAGTCCCATGGTGCTCAGAGCCTAACTTACAAGGGAACCTCCCCATCGCACCCCCCTCAGATTTAGTTATAAGTTGGCACAGATCAATCGAGAAAACAGGAAGAAGTTGTGTGGAACTATGAAAAAATAAGCAAAATATACAAACTGAGTAGTCCATGGGCAACATAGGCAACATCAAGGAGATTGTAAGCACAGGAGCGCCGTGGTCCTGTGGTTAGCGTGAGCAGCTGCGGATCGAGAGGTCCTTGGTTTTTTGTGCTTTTTTTGTTTTCTACCTTCCATCGTGTGCAATCCAGAGGTGTGCGTAACTGTGAGTACCACAAAACTATTACAGGTCTATCAGTACAACAAACTAGTGATTCACATGCCTATATAAGTCTGTCTTTCCACCACGAATAGTTTCCTCCTTTCAGTCTTCCTTACTCTCACGCACCACCTATAATAAACTAGCTCTAAAATTGCACTATATAATGCTTCCTAGTGTATTGCTCTTTGCTCAATCGAAAACAATAGGTTTAATTATTCGCTAAAATAGTAATGTCCTTTTTCTTTTGTCATGGATTGTTTAATATGTTAAGATAGTTCTTCATGAGTGTTTCCCCTTGGGATACCACTTAACTCATCAAACAAGAGCTGACAACTGATACACTCGTTAATATTTCTATCAAACTGATTTCATGCCTAGTGCATGTCCCACTAAGGTCTCGGTTTCCAAGACCCAACGTAAAATGCCTGCCACTTGTTCTCTAACACAAGATTTAATAAGAAGATAGTAATAACCTAACATTATTTTAAAATGAATAGAGCACATCCACAACTCAAAATATCTACAAAATAATAACATAACAAGTAATAAGTAAAATAACATAGATTAACTTTTCTTTTTTTTCTTATATACTAATTATTCTCTGTAAATAACTAGATCGTACAATCAATGCTTATTCCAAATTCACTCTGCCATACGTACAAATGTAGCGTGCAAAGACTCAGAAAAGCTAAATTGCTAAACTACAACAATAAACGGTGCAAGAAACAACTAAAAAACTCTAACAGACTCTCGAAAAAAATATTAAAAAAAACACCAAATGAAATAATTACCTGGACAGTACAGTAACAGAAAAATAAAAGCAAAGAATGGATTGTCTCGTCTTTACAAGTAAAATTTAAACTGTATTTGTAAAACGAAATTGTTATTTTGTGAATAAAAGTGTATATACGTTAAAAAAAAGGTTCAAGTCTTCCCGCGAGTGAAAATTTTAATTTTTTATTTTCAGTCAATTATCAGAGTTCAGGCACTCACACATAATCAATATCGCTCTCCAAAATTCCAGGACATGTTCAGATTTGCTTGGACATATGCAGAATTTGACGATCTACACACGGAAGCATTTGAAAACGTTAAAAACATATGTTTTGACAGAGCACAGAGAAAACTGTGCGACTGTGAAACTGTTGCATTCATTTGTTGCAGTTTATGTGACACACTCTTATGTTTTCATCACTTTTTTGGAAGTGATTATCACATCCACAAGAAACCTAAATCGGGCAAGGTAGAAGAATCTTTTTACCCATTCGCCAAGTGTGCAAGTTAGGTGGGTCGAAATATATTCCTGTCATGTGACGCACATGCCGTCACCAGTGTCGTATAGAATATATCAGACGTGCTTTCCTGTGGAGGAATCGGTTGACCTATGACCTTGCGATTAAATGTTTTAGGTTCCCATGGGAGAGGCACGTCCTTTCGTCTACTAATCACACGGTTTTGCGGTGCGGTCGCAACACACAGACACTAAACTTATTACAGTGAACAGAGACGTCAATGAACGAATGGACAGATCATAACTTTGCAAAAATAAAGTAAGTAAATATCTCGCTCGAGGTAAGGCTTGAACCAACGACCTTTCGCTCCGCAGCTGCACACGCTAACCACGAGACCACGGCCCGCTTGTGCTCACATCCTCCTTGATATTGCCTATGTTACCCATGGACTGCTCAGTTTGTATATTTTGCTTATTTTTTCATAGTTCTACACAACTTCTTCCTGTTTTCTCGATTGATCTGTGTTCAGTGTTTCAAGGCCTATCCACTGTGCCAAATTATAACTAAATCTGAGGGGGGTGCGATGGGAAGGTTCCCTTGTTAGATTAGTTGTGGTTTCAGTACATATATAGTTTTCTGAAGACATCTTTCATGCGAGGATTTTTAACAATAATATCGGATAAAAAAGGTTATGAAATTTGTAGATATAAAAATTAGATTCTTGCTGTTATGTTTCAATATTGACTACATATCAAAAGTAAAATTAGTAAAAATATAGATAGGAACATATGTTTTGTCTGCTCTTAATGGTAAATATAGTAAAATTAATGTACAGTTGTTTTTAGAAAATTTTGCTGTTGATTATTTGCCAAGTAAATTTCATAGAATAGGATTGAAGTTTGAAAACACACTGAGACGAGAAAAGTCCTGGGATGCCTCGAACTCTCGCGTCGTATTGTACCAACTTGAAGTGGCATGGATTCAACATGTCGTGGAAAATCCCCCGCAGTATACTGCGTGACTCTGCCTCTACAGCCATCCGTAACTACGAAAGTGTTGCCGGTGCGGGATTTTGTGTCCGCACTGACCTCTCGATTATGTCTCACAAATGTTCGATAGGATTAACGTCGAGCGACCTAGGTGACCAAATCATTCGCTCGAATTGTCCAGAATGTTCTTCAGACCAATTGCGAGCAATTGTACCCCGGTGATATGGCGCACTATCATCCATAAAAATTCCATCGCTGTTTGGCAACATGAAGCACATAAACGGCTGCAAATGGTCTCCAGGTAGCTGAACACAAGTATTTCCAGTCACTGAACGGTTCAGTTGCTTCAGAGGGCCCACTCCATTCTATGTATACAGCCCACACCATTTGGAGCGACCACTAGCTTGTACAGTGCCTTATTAACAACTGGGTCCATGGCTTCTTGGGGTCTGCGCCAAACCCGAAGCCTACCATCGGCTCTTAGCAACTGAAATAGGAAAGGGTCACGGTTTTCCAGTCGTCTATGGTCCTACCGATGCGGTCACGAGCCAAGGAGAGGCGCTGTAGGGGATGTGCTGCAAACAAAGGCACTCGCGTCGGTCGTCTGATGCCATAGCCCATTAACACCGCACTTAGCCGCGCTGTCCTAACGAATACGTTTGTCGTACGTCCAATGGTGATTACTGCGGTTACTTCACGCAGTGTTGCTTGTCTGTCAGCACTGACGACACTGCTGCTCAAGGTCGTTAAGTGAAGGTCGTGGGTCACAGCGTTGTCTGTGGTGAGAAGTAATGCCTGAAATTTGCTATTCTCGGCACACCGTTGCCACTGTGAATCTCGGAATATTGAATTCCCTAACGATTTCCAAAATGGAATGTCCAATGTCTCTAGCTCCAACTATCATTCCACGTTCAAACTCTGTTAATTACCGTCGTACTGCCACAATCTCGTCGGAAACCGTTTCATATGAATCACGTGAGTACAAATAACAGCTCCGCCAATGCACTGCCCTTTGATATCTTGTGTATGCAGTACTACCGCCATCTCCGTAAGTCAAAAAATGGTTCAGATGGCTCTGAGTACTATGGGACTTAACATCTGAGGTCATCAGTCCCCTAGAACTTAGAACTACTTAAACCTAACTAACCCAAGGACATCACACACATCCTTGCCCGAGGCAGGATTCGAACCTGCGACCGTAGCGGTCGCGCGGTTCCAGACTGAAGTGCCTAGAACCGCTCGGCCACGCCGGCCGGCTCTCCATAACTGCATGCCACTACCCCATGAATTAATCAGAAAATTATACACGCAGAGAAATTTCACCCAACGATTGGAAGACTGTACGAAAATCCACAAATATGGTGTAGATAATTTACATATCAAAACCAATACACATCTGGCCAGAATTTAAGCGGTATTGTATAGTTCGATAACTGAGCAAAAGATCTGATAGGACTAGATCTGTATCGTCTTCCATATCGACTCGTATAGGCCTTTGATGTTGACTTTCCAGTTATCTGGTCTGTTTGCCTGCGGTAAATCCCATGGATCTATTAAATGTGACTTTTTAAATTTCAGTGACGGTTGTTTCCCCTGTAAGTAGACTGTTTAGGTTTTTATGTTGGTAACGCCACGTAGCGCTCTGTATGAAAATCACTGACTGTGCTGTGTGCAGTCTGTGGGTGGTTAGCATTGTTGGAATATTCGCTATTGTAGTGTTACCTCACAAAAAACTTCGTTACTCGAACTACTGCAACACAGCGAACGCCAATACTGCCAGCTAAATAAAAGATTCTAACTACTGAAGGCACTAACTATTGATAGGCATAGTCAGCAAATGAAAGATTTTGATAGAGAAGAAACAATGTATTTACCTTAATAATGTTAAAAAAATCATTATATATATATATATATATATATATATATATATATATCAGTTCATGATATCCAGTATTACAAATTTACTCTTTCTGGTGGACACACGTGCAGATCGTCCGCTCTTAAAATTCTGCCATCTCTCTCCCCACATCCACCACTACTGGCGGCTCACCTCCAACTGCACAATGCTACGCGCTGTTCACATCCAACTGCCCAACCAAAAATTGTTCAAATGGCTCTGAGCACTATGGGACATAACTTCTGAGGTCATCAGTCCCCTAGAACTTAGAACTACTTAAACCTAACTAACCTAAGGAAATCACACACATCCATACCCGAGGCAGGATTCGAACCTGCGACCGTAGCGGTCGCGCGGTTCCAGACTGTAGCGCCTAGAACCGCTCGGCCACCCCGGCCAGCCAACTGCCTAACACTACAATAGCGAGTATTCCAAAAATTCTAACCAGCCACAGACTGCACACAGCACAGTCGGTGATTTTCGTTCAGAGCGCTACGTGGCGTTACTAACATAAAAACCTAACACAGCCTACTTACACCCCTTTTCTATGTGCTGAATTTTGTTCGTGACTTCTTCAGATTTTCCTGCAACAGTTTCACAGTATTCAGAAGAAGAGAGGATGAGAAAGTGAAGGAGACGACTTACAGCTTTGTCAAAGCCCAACAGAGCCTGGTTTCGGCCTGTTCATACCGGGCGCAGATTTTGGCGACCCTGCCAGGATGTTGGCCGGGGCTGTATTGCTCACGGCCGATAAGCCCGGCTAGTGTCCGCGAGGCGTGAGCCCCTGGGCGGCGCATTCATTAGGGTTATGAGGCGCGCTCCATCACGCTGGCCGCCAGGGACGGCCTTAATTGACCCGGCCATTACTCTCTTAATCTCGGCTGTCCTTCCTCTTGTCTCCGCCTGCGCTTCGCCCGCCGTCCCTGTCCGCCCCCATCTCTTCGGCCTCCGTATCGATTCCGCGCGGCCTGAGGCCGGACGCGCGCCCCCGCTGTGGCGTGGCGTGCTGGGATCTTTTCCATCTGCATAATGCTCCCCCGCGGACGCTGGGCGCCTGAATGTAGCGAGCGGGAGAGACCGCAGACTTGACTGCGTGAGGTTCCCCCCCCCCCTCTCTCTCTCTCTCTCTCTCTCTCTCTCGACTCCTCCCCTTACTTCTTCCTAGTAGAGCCCTGCTTTTGCAGCTTCCCAAATACTTTCGAGTTTTTTTTTGTATCTGTTATCTATATCTTCTTCTTCCTCTTCTTCTTCTTCTTCTTCTTATCCTCCTCCCATTACGATCTCTGTGGATCTTGGGTAGCCCCTTCATGGATAGCATTTTCCTCTTCTCCTCGCAGAATCTCTTCTTCTTTTCTTTTCTCCTGCTCTTCTTCTCGAGATCTTCAGTATCATCTTCTGTCGTCTTCTCCACTACCAACTATATATGCTGTCATAGATCTATACCACTCTCACCAGCACGTTTCCAACAGATGCAATAGCACTCATATATGGACACTGCAGATCCAATGATGCACACCCGCTGAGCCACACCTTCAGTGGTTCCGAATACGAGCGTCTTCTCCTGCCACGACATAAGATGGCCAGTGGGTGCTACACGGCCAGTGTCGGTTGCCGTCTTCAGTCTTAGTCAGCTTCTGACAGTTCGCTCGTGCGTTAGTAATGGGAACTTCGGCCTGCTCTTTCCTACACTAAAAGCTGGACTCGTCTGTTCTTTTGTAAATTTTCTTTGCAACTGCTGCAGAAAGCTATAACTTACCTGCTATTAACTGTATTTAGGTGAACACTGATCACGTTTTGCTCCTGTTAAGCTTCCCTACGATGACAGCTACTGCACCACCGTGTAGCCCACCTCTCCTTGCCGTTGTGTACAACGTACCAAACAATACTGTCCTTTTACCATACCTTTCTCTGTAATTGTTCCCTGGAATACAAGTCGGCATTTACTTGCTTCACCAATTATCCTTTCTTCCACCCTGATTCCAAATTCCAATCAATATTTCCAGTGTTCAACACGCAATGGATTATTATCTTACCTGTGGTCCTGCCTGTTCTTTCCTTTACTTTTTTCTTCATCTATCCATATTCATCAAAACTACATGTCCAACAAACCTTGCCGTTTTGTGACTGATTAATCCTTATCATGTACTCACGCTACAGTTCAGTATTTCGTTATGTCTTCACACCAGTATCCCACCATCGCTTCCATGGTCTAGTATTTTAGAGTACCGGAATCTGAGTTTTGAGCATGGCTTCTGAACGATTCTACTACCGCCAACGTACATTTTGGGTAAGGACCGCCATATTAAGATCGGAAACATTTGGGCTCGTACGGACACGTATAGACAGTCGTTTTTCCCTCGCTCTGTTTGTGAGTGGAACAGGAAGGGAAATGACTAGTAGTGGCCGGCCGCTGTGGCCGAGCGGTTCTAGGCGCTACAGTCTGGAACTGCGCTGCAGCTACGGTCACAGGTTCGAATCCTTCCTTGGGCATGGATGTGTGTGATGTCCTTAGGTTAGTTAGGTTTAAGTAGTTCTAAGTTCTAGGGGACTGATGACCTAAGATGTTGAGTCCCATAGTGCTCAGTGCCATTTATTTGACTAGTAGTGGTACAACATTCTCCCTGCCACGCACCGTACGACTGCTTGCAGTGTATGTATGTAGATGCAGATGAACTCCTCGCCTGCGCTATTTCATCACGTTGTCCATAAAGCACGACTCCATAGTCTAATCAAAGTATCTTACGGCAGTTCATACCAACGTAGTATGAAATAAAGAGAATTAATTTTGGAATCTTATTTGTTATAGGGTAAAGTGATACAATTTCGCTATAGGTACAATTCCCATCAACATAAGGTTTCGCGCCATTTGTCAGTCTCGTAGCGTTGGTAGCACTTGCCTTTGTGTGGCGTTGTAGTGTAGCATGTTTCTACGGCTCCTCCTGTCTTTGTGCTACGGAGATATAAATTTTTTTCCTGTTAAGAAGTAAGTGAAGCTACTTTGTCCAACGCGCTCTTATAAATTTTCTGTTTTCCACGCGCTTGCAAATTCTATCTAGTGAGGTTATAAACTTGTTTTACGTTGGGCGTGTTCTGAGACACCTACAGAGAAAGCATCTGCGACATGTGCCGCCATCTCTTGGCACAGTTCACTACTATTTACTCGTGATTTCACTCACGCCAATAGTACATTTTCGATCAGAAAAATGGTACAATTTCGATACCCTAGTACAACTTCGATCACTGCAATTTTTTGTTTAGTTCGTCACGAGTGGTTACCATAGACATATTATACATAGTTATTGCAAATAAATTCTGCATAAATATAAACATTTTCCTACGCGATTTTTTAAAGCCGCCTCTTATTTTCTAGATTCCATGAAAACGAAAATATACAATAAATTCCAGCTGCGTCAGATGAGGGAATAAAGAGTGTAATGAGTGGACACTTGAGCCTTAGAGCTGCTTCAGAATTAACTGGACATTCCTTTCAGAACTTTACATGGTAAAGTGCAAATTAAAATGAAAATGCAAGGTGGATTAACTCCAATTAGTCCTATAGAAAACAGTATTGGTCATCCAACGGTACTCACTTCTGAAATGGAAGATGCTTTGGTCCAGAGAGCTTTATTTCTAGAACAGCAAGGACTGGGTTTTTCGCCACTCCAGTTAAGAAAATCTGCATTTCGGTTAGATGAGAAAAATAATTTGAAACATCCATGGAACGTAGAAAGCAAGGTTGCTGAAATCTATTGGTTTAGAGCATTTGTTAAGACACACACACACCTTAGCCTGAGAAAACCGATGGTCTTTCGCGAGCCAGAGCTGAATGCTTAAATAAAGCAGAAGTAAATATTTTCAGAATTTAGAAGAAATCTTAACGGAATATGATTTGTTTGATAAACCAGAGTGTGTTTGAAGAGTTTATTTCAATGGTGGTACAAGTCCATTACCTCCACTTTTCTGCCTATAATGCTTCTGAAATTAATGATCCAAACAAACAGAAAGAAAGGTTCATTTCTAGCAAGAAGCCTTATGCTTGAATATTTCTGGTATCCCAACTGCAGATATTTCAGCGCTCATTTAACTTTAGGACTCTGTATCTCAAAATGAGCAAAAATGGACTTGTACCACTATTGAAATAAGCCCTTCATTTATAATATGGATGAATTCGGTTTTCTTCTTAACAACAGACCCACAAAAATAGTAAGTCGTAAGGCAAGCCAGAAGTTGTGGTGTCACCGCCAGACACCACACTTGCAAGGTGGTAGCCTTTAAATCGGCGTGTCGCCACTGTCAGTGATAGCAGACCGAGCGCCACCACACGGCAGGTCTAGAGAGACGTACTGGCACTCGCCCCAGTTGCACAGCAGACTTTGCTAGCGAAGCCACACTGACAAATACGCTCTCATTTGCCGCGACGATAGCATAGCCTTCAGCTAAGTCATTGGCTACGACCTAGCAAGGCGCCATTACCAGTGTATATAAAAATGGAGATTATATCTGTACAAGAGCGATGTTCTACAAATGTGGATTAAAGTTAAGTATTCCAGAAGCTACGTACTTTTCTTTATAGCATTCATTACGTATCCTGTTTCAGACCTCACGCCAGCCTGCGTGAGTTTAAGCGCGTGCCTTTCGGCTTCCTCTCATTGTGTCTAGGACGTCTTGTCTAGACACAACAGAAGTTGTTTCACAAAAACGTGGGAAGAGGACAAAACCTGACTGTGCACGCATGAATGCAAGTGGTACATATTTACCACCAACAGTATTTTTTAAAGGAGTGAGGAAACGCCCTGAATTTCAAGATGGCTTACCTCCTGGATACATTACCGAGATGAATGAATCGGGATACTTTAATGAAGAGTTGTACATGGTCTGGCGTCGACACTTCAAGAAATACAAAGCAGTGCGTAGCCCTATTACAGTTCTTATTATTGACAACCATGGCAACCATGCCAGCTTAGATGCTATAGAATACTGTCGGGAAAATGGGATAGAACTTTTGGGATTGCCTCCGCACAGTACACATGTACCGCAACCATTAGATAGAGATTTCTTTAACTCGCTAATGGCTCAGTGTCACAGCAATGCAAGTGACAGGATTCATCGCAATCCCAATAAAAGCATCACAAAACAACGATTCTGTACTACTTTCTGTGATGCCTGGAGCAAAACTGCGTCCGTTCGGTGCGCAGTCAAAGGGTTCCGATGTACAGAAATAATGCCCTTTGGCACCTTCAACGTTATTCGAGGTTCATGCTCTTTCCGCCTCCACCAGCCAAGCTACTAACAGCATTATGGGAGAAGAACCCTTATCTTCAAAAGATGTAACTGAAGAACACGGCAAATCCGTAACAACAAGGCCCAGTACCATTTCTCAGCACGATGCTGTCTAGGACATTTTGCCAAGTGCAGAGAAAAAGGTATCGTCTCGGAGGAGGAAAACACAGACATGAGCTAGACACACTTCAGATGAAAACCTGGAAAATCTCCGCAGCGAGAGAAAACATTTTCAACAGGGCACAAGGAAAGCAATGAACAAATGCATCTAAAACTATAAGCAGAAATGTACGTCTGTGAGTAATGATGAAAGAAGTGTACCAAGCTTCCAATCTCCAGCAAACAACAAGAATTAATTGTGGGTTTAGTTTATTGAATTATTATAGTGCAGAAGCAGTAGCTAAGGGTGACTGGATTCACTGCCAGAGCTGCAATGTTTTGTACCACGAAGTATGCGCTGGTGTCCTATGGAAATAGTGCTTTTTATGTGGAAAATGCCAGTGATCAAAATTTTACCTAGTGTGGTACATTTTCGATCGATTTTTCACAATTCTGTAACCGTTTTTTGTGTTTATACCAACATTTGTAATTGCCTAATATTTGTGTTACATATTCATTAAACATCCAAGAACAAGTGCCATAGCCGGAGTAGCCGAGCGGTTCTAGGCGCTACAGTCTGGAACCGCGCGACCGCTACGGTCGCAGGTTCGAATCCTGCCTTGGGCATGGATGTGTGTGATGTCCTTAGGTCAGTTAGGTTTAAGTAGTTCTAAGTTCTAGGGGACTGATGACCTCAGAAGTTAAGTCCCATAGTGCTCAGAGACATTTGAACCATTTTTGAACAAGTGCCATAGTTAAAATTATTTCTGTTCTCACTGTATTTCCAGTTACAATAACATTTGTCCGAAACGATCGCAATTGTACCACCTTACCCTTTAAGAACAGTCCTTCGTAAATCTTTTCCATTAGATTACTCAGATATGACGTAAAAAAATGTCCAAATGTCTGTGAAATCTTATGGGACTTAAGTGCTAAGGTCATCAGCCCCTAAGTTTACACACTACTTAACCGAAATTATCCTAAGGACAAACACACACCCATGCCCGAGGGAGGACTCGAACCTCCGCCGGGAAGAGCCGCACAGTCCGTGACTGCAGCGCCTGAGACCGCTCGGCTAATCCCGCGCGTCTGCCATAAAAAAAAAAAAATTACATTGCTATTCTAACTAAAGTTCAGTCTTGATCACAACACGTATGTCTCTATAACATAGGTGACCGGTTTCGGTTATATTTATATAACCATCTTCAGACCCATGGCTTCCTTGGAGGATGGTAGGCGGAGCTCTCCTCAGCTGCTAATAACTTACATTGTATTTAGTTATGTCAGACCAAAGTTTGTGGTGGCACCTTTTAATAAGAAATGTTCAGCAAACAAAATTGGACTTCCTCTGGTGTCCCACGTTGGGGTGTTGCAGAAGTTGATAACTCTAAGTAGAAGATCACTTAGAGAATCGGAACACATGACAATAGTTGCTCCAGCGCACCATCACACCGACCACTCTACTCAGCAGATGGATTTTAGATCTGCTGTATCGTACAGAAACGTATCTGGTTTGCAGCTTTCGCGAACACGATGGGGGAATATTGCAGCACAGAGTAACCTGCTCTGTGGGAAGAAGCAGAAAGCAGGAGTTGTGCGGGACGAGTGGGGGGGGGGGGGGATAGGAAGGGGGGACGGATTCGGGCTGCCCGCAGGTGGACCGCGCCGCGAAGACAACTCTGCCCGGCAGGGGGAGCCGGGGTGGGGGCGGGCGGTGGAAATTGGAAAGCATCGCCCCAGAGGCAGCGGGGGCGGACCGCCGGAGGAAAGGGCCCGTGTTTTCCAACATGGCCGCTGACCGCTGGCAGGCAGGGCGCCGTTTTAAATAGCGGAGGGGGCGACGGTGGCGGCGGCGGCGGGCGGGGGCCGGGGGCGCTATGATTTATGGCGCCTCTCCGTCTCGCCCCCGCCGCCACGGAGGCGGCCGGCGGCCGGCGGCCGGGGGCTGCGCTGCCGCCCACCCCGGCGTGCAGAGCCGCAGCCCTGCAGGGCCGAGGGCTCGCGTCTACAGAGCAGCTTCTTCAGCAGTGCTGCTTTTTGGTTTTTAACTTGGTCACTTTTTATGATACAATAATAACTGGTTTCGGCCTTCAAAGGCCATCTTCAGATGATATGGGAAGCATCTGATGAACCAGTGTTCATGTGTTATCAACGCATGAGCACTTTTTCTTCAAATGGCGTCCATTGCATCTGAAGTCTGAACCGTAAATTTACTTTCAAAACATTTCTTAAGATTATATTAGAACAAATAAGCCCTCGGTCACAAATATTACGGCAAAATTGACCAGGTTTCGGCGCTACTATGAGCGTCGTCTTCAGAATTAAACTAACTCTTCTAAGACATATTAGGTATATAATACATTTACAAAATTAAAGTTTATACTGACTGGAAAAAGATGCAGTACTTACAAGTCACATTTAAAAAAAATCGAAGCCGTAAAGGTGACGTCATTAATAGTTGTCTTGTTGCAAACCTTGTGCACTCAAATACGAGCAGCCCTTAGCGGCTCGCCATCGTATTTACAACTCATAGTAGCGTCGAAACCTAATATTTCTGACCGAGGGCTTATTTGTTCTAATATAATTCTGACACGGTCACTGAACCTTAGCAGGTATGTTCAAAGTTTCACATTTCTTAAAAATTTACTTTATTTACTAGCGATTCATCAAGAACATTAACACATTTAATCACACTATGCGAGCGTGGAAGTAGTTGCCAAGGAGTAACTGATGAAATCAGAATGAAATTGCTTTTAACAAGTGGGAATTTTATTCCTAAAAGCCTTTAAAGAAACGGATTTAAAATTATAAGCAGAAAGCACCCTCTAAATATCAAGTTACAATTTATTCAGAGGCAGAAAGAACCAAATTTTTCAGTTATGAGCTTTCGGGTTGAGAACCTTGTCGCTCCCTTTTGACACGGCCGTAGTCACGACCGCTCACAACAGCCTCTGAAAGATTGCACAGGTGCAAATCTGCAACAAACCAGATTACCTTAAAGTTTTAGCAATTCAAACAAGCACATAAACTATGCACACCGTAGGAAGGATGGAAATGGTACAAAACACTAAAATTAAAAGATTAACTTGCCACTGAAGGTGCAACTTGATTTTAACTTCTAAGAAAAGTCTTACAGTGGAGGGGTGGTAACTTTATATACTAAAATGACCATTTAAATAAAAGCCCATGAAATGCAATCTTACATAAAATTATACAAGTTTGGTAAAACATTCTCTACAGTACACATATACCGCCTCTCAAGATCATAGGCAAGATAAAAGATATTTCAGGAAGTAGGCCGTTAGACTTCAAGCAATAAGTTCGTTAACGCACCGAATCCGACAAACATGACATAGGCAGGTACTAACGTACCGCACATTGATAGGGAGATTAGCGAACAACCCCAACCGCAGGTTGCTCTAACCCAATTCATAAATAACCACCTTCCGCGGGTGGACAGACGGAGAAGAATGGTGGGACGACCCCAAAACAATGCGGCTGGTGACATCGCCAAGAAAACAAGTAGAATTTGACAAGTAAATGAAATAACATATCACCAATCACTTAACTTCTAATAAACTGCGATTTCTGGCGAAGACCTGGCGCAGCACCCCCAAATCGCTCTCCCGAACCGTCCGCTGCCAGCCGCTTCAACGGGCGCAGGAAGGCGCGCCGATCTCCCGTCTGACGGTGTCGCAGCTCGCCCCGGCCAGACTGATGTCGTGGGTTGACTCCTGTTGCTCTCGTGTCGACCGCGAAGCCACTACGCCTCGCTATACGGCGCGGCCTACTGGACTCACGTGGCGACCTCACATGCGCCGAAGCTCAAGACGGACAAGTCGTCTTGTGTCTCACAAGGGGAGGCCGCCAATTGTGAAATTCAGATTCGATTCATACTGTGCATAATAAAAGCTCATGGCCAGAGGTGTAATGTGGCAAAGCACCAAGATGCACTTCTCAGCCGTTGTCGAGAAAATCGACAGTTAAAAGAAACCGTTGCCGTGAAATACTCTCTACGACTAACTGTTTTCTACAGCGTCGTGGCGCAGCGGTAGGTGCTCGGGTTCGTAATCCGAAGGTCGCCTGATCGAATCTCGCGCCATGCAACTTTTTTTTAATTACTTGTTTTTTTTGTAATTCAAATGTATACACACACACACACACACACACACACACACACACACATATATATATATATATATATATATATATATATATATATATATATATATATATAGGGTGTTTCAAAAATGACCGGTATATTTGAAACGACAATAAAAACTAAACGAGCAGCGATAGAAATACACCGTTTGTTGCAATATGCTTGGGACAACAGTACATTTTCAGGCAGACAAACTTTCGAAATTACAGTAGTTACAATTTTCAACAACAGATGGCGCTGCAAGTGATGTGAAAGATATAGAAGACAACGCAGACTGTGGGTGCGCCATTCTGTACGTCGTCTTTCTGCTGTAAGCGTGTGCTGTTCACAACGTGCAAGTGTGCTGTGGACAACATGGTTTATTCCTTAGAACAGAGGATTTTTCTGGTGTTGGAATTCCACCGCCTAGAACACAGTGTTGTTGCAACAAGACGAAGTTTTCAACGGAGGTTTAATGTAACCAAAGGACCGAAAAGCGATACAAAAAGGATCTGTTTGAAAAATTTCAACGGACTGGGAACGTGACGGATGAACGTGTTGGAAAGGTAGGGCGACCGCGTACGGCAACCACAGAGGGCAACGCGCAGCTAGTGCAGCAGGTGATCCAACAGCGGCCTCGGGTTTCCGTTCCCCGTGTTGCAGCTGCGGTCCAAATGACGCCAACGTCCACGTATCGTCTCATGCGCCAGAGTTTACACCTCTATCCATACAAAATTCAAACGCGGCAACCCCTTAGCGCCGCTACCATTGCTGCACGAGAGACATTCGCTAACGATATAGTGCACAGGATTGATGACGGCGATATGCATGTGGGCAGCATTTGGTTTACTGACGAAGCTTATTTTTACCTGGACGGCTTCGTCAATAAACAGAACTGGCGCATATGGGGAACAGAAAAGCCCCATGTTGCAGTCCCATCGTCCCTGCATCCTCAAAAAGTACTGGTCTGGGCCGCCATTTCTTCCAAAGGAATCATTGGCCCATTTTTCAGATCCGAAACGATTACTGCATCACGCTATCTGGACATTCTTCGTGAATTTGTGGCGGTACAAACTGCCTTAGACGACTCTGCGAACACCTCGTGGTTTATGCAAGATGGTGCCCGGCCACATCGCACGGCCGACGTCTTTAATTTCCTGAATGAATATTTCGATGATTGTGTGATTGCTTTGGGCTATCCGAAACATACAGGAGGCGGCGTGGATTGGCCTCCCTATTCGCCAGACATGAACCCCTGTGACTTCTTTCTGTGGGGACACTTGAAAGACCAGGTGTACTGCCAGAATCTAGAAACAATTGAACAGCTGAAGCAGTACATCTCATCTGCATGTGAAGCCATTCCGTCAGACACGTTGTCAAAGCTTTCGGGTAATTTCCTTCAGAGACTACGCCATATTATTGCTACGCATGGTGGATATGTGGAAAATATCGTACTATAGAGTTTCCCAGACCGCAGCGCCATCTGTTGTTGAAAATTGTAACTACTGTAATTTCGAACGTTTGTCTGCCTGAAAATGTACTGTTGTCCCAAGCATATTGCAACAAACGGTGTATTTCTATCGCTGCTCGTTTAGTTTTTATTGCCGTTTCAAATATACCGGTCATTTTTGGTCATTTTTGAAACACCCTATATATATATATATATATATATATATATATATATATATATATATATATATATATACTTGAAATAAATCCAATCCATCGTTCACCACCAATTGTCTTCTCCGATTTTTGCCGATATGATACGATACGCGTGGTATGCATCAAACCTGACGAACGATAGAACAATTTTTCAGAATGTCAATCAGGTGTGTTTCGCAACAGATAATTTAAAAAACAATCGTTCTTGTAAAAACGCCTCGTTTATCAGATGTGCTCGATGTCGTGCTGTTTTCTGCTTTCCATGTTTCTATGATAACTATCACTCTGGTTCGTGCGATACTCCAGCTACTTCTGGTCACTAATTGTTAATTATGTGCGAGTGTATACCGAACTTTTCAATAAATTGTATCCACTTGAATATTATTTGTGATATTGTGTTATATTTCAAGTTTTATTTTTCCATGACAAACGACTTTCAACTTATTATATGCATAATTGTTGCAACTGATTGCCGGGAATTATATATTTGAATTACAAAAAGACAAATAATAAAAAAAGTTGCATGGCGCGGGATTCGATCAGTCGACCTTCGGATTACGAACCCGAGCACTTACCGCTGCGCCACGACGCTGTAGAAAACTAGTAGTCGTAGTGAGTATTTCACCGCAACGGTTTCTTTTAACTGTCGATTTTCTCGACAACGGCTGTGAAGTGCATCTTGGTGCTTTGCCACATTACACCTCTGGCCATGAACTTTTATTATGCGCAGTATGAATCGAATCTGAATTTCACAATTGGCGGCCTCCCCTTGTCATTGCGCGACCGACCAACCGATCGATCCAACCGCCAAAGACCATTGCCTGAGCAAACTCGAGCAGACTCGCAGCCTAACGCGCAGACTCTACATCTACATCTACATCTACATTCATACTCCGCAAGCCACCCAACGGTGTGTGGCGGAGGGCACTTTACGTGCCACTGTCATTACCTCCCTTTCCTGTTCCAGTCGCGTATGGTTCGCGGGAAGAACGACTGTCTGAAAGCCTCCGTGCGCGCTCTAATCTCTCTAATTTTACATTCGTGATCTCCTCGGGAGGTATAAGTAGGGGGAAGCAATATACTCGATACCTCATCCAGAAACGCACCCTCTCGAAACCTGGCGAGCAAGCTACACCGCGATGCAGAGCGCCTCTCTTGCAGAGTCTGCCACTTGAGTTTATTAAACATCTCCGTAACGCTATCACGGTTACCAAATAACCCTGTGACGAAACGCGCCGCTCTTCTTTGGATCTTCTCTATCCTCCGTCAACCCGATCTGGTACGGATCCCACACTGATGAGCAATACTCAAGTATAGGTCGAACGAGTGTTTTGTAAGCCACCTCCTTTGTTGCTGGACTATATTTTCTAAGCACTCTCCCAATGAATCTCAACCTGGTACCCGCCTTACCAACAATTAATTTTATATGATCATTCCACTTCAAATCGTTCCGTACGCATACTCCCAGATATTTTACAGAAGTAACTGCTACCAGTGTTTGTTCCGCTATCATATAATCATACAATAAAGGATCCTTCTTTCTATGTATTCGCAATACATTACATTTGTCCATGTTGAGGGACAGTTGCCACTCCCTGCACCAAGTGCCTATCCGCTGCAGATCTTCATGCATTTCGCTACAATTTTCTAATGCTGCAACTTCTCTGTATACTACAGCATCATCCGCGAAAAGCCGCATGGAACTTCCGACACTATCTACTAGGTCATTTATATATATTGTGAAAAGCAATGGTCCCATAACACTCCCCTGTGGCACGCCAGAGGTTACCTTAACGTCTGTAGACGTCTCTCCATTGATAACAACATGCTGTGTTCTGTTTGCTAAAAAATCTTCAATCCAGCCACACAGCTGGTCTGATATTCCGTAGGCTCTTACTTTGTTTATCAGGCGACAGTGCGGAACTGTATCGAACGCCTTCCGGAAGTCAAGAAAAATAGCATCTACCTGGGAGCCTGTATCTAATATTTTCTGGGTCTCATGAACAAATAACGCGAGTTGGGTGTCACACGATCGCTGTTTCCGGAACCCATATTGATTCCTACATAGTAGATTCTGGGTTTCCAAAAACGACATGATACTCGAGCAAAAAACATGTTCTAAAATTCTACAACAGATCGACGTCAGAGATATAGGTCTATAGTTTTGCGCATCTGCTCGACGACCCTTCTTGAAGACTGGTACTACCTGTGCTCTTTTCCAATCATTTGGAACCCTCCGTTCCTCTAGAGACTTGCGGTACACGGCTGTTAGAAGGGGGGCAAGTTCTTTCGCGTACTCTGTGTAGAATCGAATTGGTATCCCGTCAGGTCCAGTGGACTTTCCTCTGTTGAGTGATTCCAGTTGCTTTTCTATTCCTTGGACACTTATTTCGATGTCAGCCATTTTTTCGTTTGTGCGGGGATTTAGAGAAAGAACTGCAGTGCGGTCTTCCTCTGTGAAACAGCTTTGGAAAAGGTGTTTAGTATTTCAGCTTTACGCGTGTCATCCTCTGTTTCAATGCCATCATCATCCCGGAGTGTCTGGATATGCTGTTTCGAGCCACTTACTGATTTAACGTAAGACCAGAACTTCCTAGGATTTTCTGTCAAGTCTGTACATAAAATTTTACTTTCGAATTCACTGAACGCTTCTCGCATAGCCCTCCTTACGCTAACTTTGACATCGCTTAGCTTCTGTTTGTCTGAGAGGTTTTGGCTGCGTTTAAACTTGGAGTGAAGCTCTCTTTGCTTTCGCAGTAGTTTCCTAACTTTGTTGTTGTACCACGGTGGGTTTTTCCCGTCCCTCACAGTTTTACTCGGCACGTACCTGTCTAAAACGCATTTTACGATTGCCTTGAACTTTTCCATAAACACTCAACATTGTCAGTGTCGGAACAGAAATTTTCGTTTTGATCTGTTAGGTGGTCTGAAATCTGCCTTCTATTACTCTTGCTAAACAGATAAACCTTCCTCCCTTTTTTTATATTCCTATTAACTTCCATATTCAGGGATGCTACAACGGCCTTATGATCACTGATTCCCTGTTCTGCACTTACAGAGTCGAAAAGTTCTGGTCTGTTTGTTATCAGTAGGTCCAAGATGTTACCTCCACGACTCAGATGCAGGAACTAAGCCCCGACCGGGCGACCACTCGCTTAGTTCTCTTAATGGCGAAGTGGAAAGACTCATTTTGCCGGCTTTAAAGGTTGATCCAAATGACAGACATACTAGCACTCCGAACGACCGACAGACACTAACTGCCTAACGAATGCGGACGAGAGTCAGACTAGCAAGCTGGGGACGAGAGACTGACCCAGACTGACCGACTGGCGAGCTCATAGCGCCCCTTAAATGGACGTGAACAGGCTACCTTTCCCCTTTCCCACCAGAGGGAGACACCAAAGCTGCGATTGCCACAGCGGCGCCACCGCCAGAAACCGAGGGCGGCTGCTCCACACTACGCGCTGCGGCGCGCTCTTCAAGACAGCAACTTTTACCACGGCTCAAAGTCGACTTTTGAAGCCGAAACGAGCTACCAACGCATAAAGGTATGTTCATCAGATCCCGCCTATAGCCTCTGAAGGTTGCCTTTGAATGCCGAAACCGGTTACAATTGAATCATGAAAAAGTGATTGGCTCAGAAACAGTACCTTATAACAAGCCAGTCACCGTCCCCACAAACGAACTGTCGTTCCTTCCAGTGTTATGTCGAGGTATATTTGATCAAAAGTAAGTGGACATCCGTAATATGTGTAAAGAGGAATTCGTCGCTAGTGTGATACGAGATAGCGAGTATTGTAGGTAGAAGAGAAGTAACACATTAGGAGAGTTATGAAAAGCATTGGCAAACTACGATTACGGCTACAAAACGGTTATACACTTTATCAGGAACGCTTGAAAATTTGTTCCGGAACGGGACTTGAACCCAGATTTACCACTTCTTTCGAGCAGTCGTGTTACTACCTAGGCTATACGAGAACGCTTCCAGGGCTGATCAAAAGATCTGTAATGTAAGTAATGAAGAACTGATGGCAAGAAGTCACAAGAGACGGACCAAAAGCACAAAGGGAGGTGGCGATTATTGTCAGCAGAGAAGCAGTATCATCTCAGTAGAGTTACGAAATTTATCTGCACATTACGAACACGAATAAGAAACTGCTATACAGTTTACAAGGAACATATGAAATTTTATGACAGATTAGAACTCGAACCCACATTTGCCACCTGTCACAAGCAGGTGCCTTCACTAGTTCAGCTATCCGAGCAGGCTTCCAGGACAGACTAAACACCCGCACTGTATGTAAAAAGAAACTGATCGCTGGAAGTCGTGCGAGGTTTATAGGGCGCTATAAAAGGAGCAGCAGAGAAGCAATGACACCTCCGAACAGTTACGAAATAATGCGCTGACAACCAAAAGGACCTGAACCACACTGTCGCTGATTTTGAGATTTTAGCGTACGTGAATGCTCATGACATCTGTTGACCCTCTGGTAAACATGCTTTATCTGTACTTGTAGCTCACACTGTACGTGTGAACATTGAAGCTGTATGACAGATTTCTCGGTGTTCATTTCCGTATGGGTCCAAAATACATGGCATAACCTTATTGCTCTGCACTGCTCACTTGTTACGTAGGGTACAGAACATAATACAGTATCTACTTCATTTATGTGGTAGTAATACCTCATAATCGGAGTTGTATCGGCAGTTGTATCTGAATCTGTCACAGAATGTATTTAATGAATATGATGACAACAATGACTATGGAGTGTTGGAATAGGTCACAACTGTGTGTGTGTGTCTGTGTGTGTGTGTGTGTGAGTGTGTGTGTGTGTGTGTGTGTTGCGCTTAGTATCTGTTCTTTATGTGCTGATTTAGTTTCACATTAATTACAACCTTTGCAACTGTGAAAAGACACTATTGTCACTAGCGTATACATATAAATTTTGTAAATTAACTAATAATTAATATAATCTTGAATATGAATTAATATTTGATAGCTTAAAATGGCTACATTAGTTTTTCGTAGGAAGTATAGCACGCTCAGTCTTGGTTGAAGAACAATTCAGACCGATGAGATTGAAAGTTTCTAACTTTGATTTCCACAAACATGTAATTTCGCGATACTTTGTTTCTGTGCTTTGGGCGCTTGTGTTTTTCACTGCCACATTCGCAAATTGTGAACACCTACACAAAAGAGCTGTGCAGTCTACCAGGAACACACGGAAAATCGCCTCTAGTCGTGAGCGGTCGCCTTAACCACTTCGGCTGTCCGATCATGCTTCCACATCCGGCTCAGACCTCCACTCGCCACAGTCTCTACATCCCATACACAGTGCTCGCAAAATTTGTGATTCCCGTACAGGAAGAGACTTATTCACTGTACTCGTCACGCCTTCGCTTTGGCATGAAATACAGTACATTAGTGCAGTGTGTGTATTGTTCGATGCCCCGATCCTTCGGACACCCATACACGTCTGAAGGAACAGCATCGACTTATACAGACACCGCATTAATATACCTCAGGAGCGCCCAGTGGACTAGTCGATGGATAGGAGATGAGTAACAGGGACATTCAAACGCTGCAGAACCTTCCATGTTCGTGATGTGAGTCTGAAGTCGCAAAGCGAAGGAACAACCGCAGCTAAACCGAGACAAGGTAAACCTCATGTACTGACAGACAGCGACCGTCAAGTACTGCGAAGGGGGGTTGTAAAAAATCTCATGAGATAAGTGACTTCCGAAGTGCCACCGACAGCCCAGTTAGCACTATGACTGAGCGTAGAGTATGTTAAGTAACACAGTGTTCGACAGTACACACAGAAAGTAAAAGAAGCTGCCGTAGTTCTTTCGTAGCCCAATAGAGGGAATCTTTATCCTTCATGAAATGTCCGTAAAGCATTAGTTTACTTCGAATCTTTCATTTAGGTACACAAGAGATGCAGCTTGCGCGTTCTGTTTCGGAGCTGTGTTTGTGTGTAACCACCTCAAAGGTCCAATAATGGGTCACACCGCGGCGTCTAAATACACTACTGGCCATTAAAATTGCTACACCAAGAAGAAATGCATATGATAAACAGGTATTCATTGCACAAATATATTATACTAGAACTGACATATGATTACATTTTCACGCAATTTGGGTGCATAGATCCTGAGAAATCAGTACCCAGAATAACCACCTCTGGCCGTAATAACGGCCTTGATACGCCCGGCCATTGAGTCAAAAAGAGCTTGGGTGGCGTGTACAGGTACAGCTGCACATGCAGCTTCAACACGATACCACAGTTCATCAAGAGTAGTGACTGGCGTTTTGTGACGAGCCAGTTGCTCGGCCACCATTGACCAGACGTTTTCAGTTGGTGAGAGATCTGGAGAATGTACTGGCCGGGGCAGCAGTCGAACATTTTCTGTATCCAGAAAGGGCCGTCCAGGACCTGCAACATGCGGTCGTGCATTATCCTGCTGAAATGTAGGGTTTCGCAGGGATCGAGTGAAGGGTAGAGCCACGGGTCGTAACAAATCTGAAATGTAACGTCCACTGTTCAAAGTGCCGTCAAGAGGTGACCGAGACGTGTAACCAATGGCAGCCCATACCATCACACCGGGTAATACGCCAGTATGACGATGACGAATACACGCTTCCAATTTGCATTCACCGCGATGTCGCCAAACACTGATGCGACCGTCATGATGCTGTAAACAGAATCCGAAAAAATTACGTTTTGCCATTCGTGCACCCTGATTCGCCGTTGAGTGCACCATAGCAGGCGCTCCTGTCTGTGGTGCAGCGTCAAGGGTAACCGCAGCCACGATCTCCGAGCTGATAGTCTATGCTGCTGCAAACGTCGTCGAACTGTTCGTGCAGATGGTTGTTGTCTTGCAAACGACCCCATCTGTTGATTCAGGGATCGAGACGTGGCTCCACGATCCGTTACAGCCATGCGGATAAGATGCCTGTCATCTCGACTGCATCGTGATATGAGGCCGTTGGGATCCTGAACGGCGTTCCGTATTACCCTCCTGAACCGACCGATTCCATATTCTGCTAACAGTCATTAGATCTGGACCAACGCGAGGAGCAATGTCGCGATACGATAAACCGCAATCTCGATAGGCTACAATCCGGCTTTTATCAAAGTCGGAAACGTGATAGTACGCATTTCTCCTCCTTACACGAGGCATCACAACAACGTTTCACCAGGCAACGCCGGTCAACTACTGTTTGTTTATGAGAAATCGGTTGGAAACTTTCCTCATGTCAGCACGTTGTAGGTGTCGCCACCGGCGACACCCTTGTGTGAATGCTCTGAAAAGCTAATCATTTTCATATCACAGCATCTTCTTCCTGTCGGTTAAATTTTGCGTCAGTAGCACATCATCTTCGTGGCGTAGCAATTTTAATGGCCAGTAGTGTATGTGGAGAAAACAAAGTCATTTGAACGCAAGTCGTTAACACGCTGTACATTGGTTAAAAAGGTGGACGACTTTCACAGTGCTGTCCACTCGTGACTCTTCTTGTGTATCTCAGTCAAGGATTCAAAGTAAACTGATGTTTAATGGACTTTGCGAGAAGGATGATGGTTCCCTGTATTGGGCCATTAATGAACTGAGACCATATCTTTTGCCAAGTGTGTATAATGTCTACCACGCACTTACTTAACAGACTATAGGTAGTTAGAATGAATAGGAGCATCTCTCAAATGCCACACATTTCAGTAATCGCCGGCCACTGTGGCCGAGCGGTTCTAGGCTCTTCAGTCTGGAACCGCGCGACCGCTAGGGAACTGATGACCTCAAGTGTTCAGTTCCATAGTGCTCAGAGCCATTTGAACCATTTTTTGTAATCAGTTTTAGGTGACGCTTGAGATGGTGTAAAAGCGACCCGCTGGACAGTGAATGACTACGAACGGGTGATTTGTAGCGACGAATCACGCTGTAGCATGTGGCATTCCGATTCGTTTGGGATTGTCGAATGATTGGAGAGCGGTACCTGCCGTCATTTGTAGTGCCGACCTGTAAAGTACGGAATGTTGCGGTATGTATGTGTTTAAGGTGTTTTCGTGGTTTCGGTGTGGCTTGTTCAGGGCTCTTAAGAAAACGCTAAATCGAAGGATACGAACACATCAGTTACTGTATACAGTAGAGAAAAAAATTTGGAGACGATGATTATTTTTGTCAGCATGACCATGAGCCCTGTCATAAAACAATATCTATGAGGTAGTGGTTTATGAACAATTATGATAGACGCGGACGGGTATCCAACCCGGTGCCACGCGACCAAATATCCAAAGGAAGAACTGGGCCGATTTTTGCTCATTTGCACATAGTTGATATGCAAGTTGTAACACAGACTTCACTTAACTTTAAGCTAGCCTTGACAGTACAAGCTAGAACAATTTATGAGTTTCTTAAAAACAGTGGTAACTACCTATCCAGATAATTTTTTTAACACACGACCTCAAGGACTAATATAAAAAACAAACTAAGACGGAAATACAACCAATTCCCGAGCCAAAAAACGCCAGAAGGGCTAATTTTAAGGAACAGCAAACTACAACCAATGTCGCCTCAAGGGCTGATTTAAAGAAATTGCTACTACCACAACCAATAACGCCTGAAGTGCTGATTCCAACAACAAATAGCAAACTGCAAGCACTACCCCCGAAGAGCTGATTTTAAAAGAAAGGCACCTACAACCAATGATGCCCGAAGGGCTTATTAAAGAAATGCAGTTAAAGACTCGATAATTAACTAGTACGTCAAAAGTTAATTTTAAAACAGGCCTCAAGTGATATCTTAAACACACACTATTTGAGAACAAAGTAATTGAATGAATAATTAACAAGACACTTTAAACAGAAGTAAAAGATTTAACAAGGGAATCACAATAACAGGTAGGCTTTAAAATTTGCTCAGATGATAATTACAATCGGCAATAAAATAACTCAAGACTTGGTTCTCGACTCTAAATTAGTGCCAGCTGCTTCACATTTCGCTCATACATGACTTGGCCGGTACACTACAGCCGACTCGCAAACTACCAGTTTAGCGTTGGAGTGTCGAGCAATCTACAACAGACTAAAACATTCAGTTACCAGCTGGTACTGACAGTTAAATAGAATAATAACAGAAATGGGAACCTAAACTGAATTAATTCTCGTATCTCCATATTTAAATTGGATGATGGTGGGACATCAGCTGGTCTAATTGTTTTTTATTGAAAATGAAACTCCTCCAGCTGCATTCAAGATTTCATATTTATTTGGCTACTAGTTTCGACGTTGCGTCATTGTCATCTTCAGGCCCTTACACTTTGATGATAGCAATTGTGTGTGGTTGAGTACTAGAAGTCAATGATCCAGGATTCATGTGGAGCACGTATTGGTCTCACCGCGGACTTCTAGTACTCAGCCACACACTACTGATATCATCAGTGTATGGGCCTGTAGATGACGTTGACGCAACGTCGAAAGTAGTAGCCAAATAAATATGAAATATTAAATACAGCTGGAGGAGTTTCATTTTCAATAAAAAAATAAATAAACTGAATTATGTTGGCACCAAATAAATAAATTGACGCCACAAGGAAACATTTTGTTACTGAAATACAAGTTCGCGGCCTCAGCCGCCAATGAACACGTTCACTGCCAATGTAATTGGCCTTGCGTTGCCACGTAACTAATTATTTTCTTAATAGAATCTCAAACTGTATTGCTAAAATAATATAAAATTAATTTATTTTATAAGTAAATGATAAAATTTACTCATGTGAATGAAATTTTTTTTTCGCCGCACTAAGGTGTCAGTGGCATATCAGTCCGCATTCTGCAGCGGGTGGCCATGGACGCGCTAGTGCGTCGCGTTTTTTCTTCCTGAAAATGTGACAGTTTAGAGTACTACATTTTTATTTTATATTAAAAAATAAAACGAAACATCCTACTGACAAACGACATACTTCTTGAACAAAAAGTATAGTATAAACAGCATTCAAAAGCAAACACAAGATCTTGGAGAAACTTCCGGAATACAATGTATGTCAAAGCTCAGAAAAGATACAATCAAGAACTTTACCGATTACACTCAAACAAATAAAATAAATACAAACAATAGTACCTACACGTAACTGTCGAAAAATGAAAGAACAACGAAAGTGCTATCTACCTTAAGAGTTGGTGAATAAGACAACAATTCAAACGATACCCTGCTTTATTTGGGCAATTTGGGCACACATAAATCGTGTCTGTTCGTTGTCCTCGGCTGGCGCTAAATCTGCACTTTTTTTCTCGATGTTTTTGATTTTACAGTTCATTCTAGTTTTACCACGACATGTTGGGGATTTCTGACAGGCCGTTCTACCTGATTTTGTGGCAATAGTGCTCTTATAACACTGAGTCTGAATTCTTGGAAGGGCATTTTTGTGCCAGAATATTTATTGTGTAGGGCATGTGCGTTTGTCAGCATCATTTCCGTAACGAGGATAAAAGGTTTCTTGTACCAGCGTATAGTTCTTCGTTCCGAGAGGTAATATGATAACATCTGATCGTGCCGATCAACTCCCGACATAAATTTACAATGGCCAAGGGCTAAGATTTCTTCTCCTTTCTTTTGTTTTCAACCTCAACCATTTCATTTGTAAATGCATTAGAAATGTAGGAAACCTCCCTCTTATCACGCCACTTACCTATCATAACTCCTTCCACTAATCTGGCAACGGCTTCACCTTTTCGTAATTTTGCCTTGTGTATTTCCTTGGTTGTATCCTTCCTATTCGCCCTCAGAGTTCCCATCCAGTGAGTCTTCTTATCCAGGAGCAACTTAGCCAATGCGAAGCTGTTGTAGTAATTGTCCATGTACACGTCGTGACCAGCATTCAACTTTTCATCCAGTAAATGAAGAGCAATTTTTTGAGCATGACCTATTCCTCCTAAATCGTCCAGCATGCCAATGTATACCGCGAATTTTAGGACCATTCCAGTGGGTGTTGTCAAAATATATAGCTTTATGCCATATTTGTGCTTTTTACTTTTGATGTATTGGCAAAAAAGTAATCTTCCACGCCAAAGCTTCATTGATTCGTCCAGTGACAGTTCCCGTCCAGTGTAGTACACATGGCACATCCTTTCATTGAAAAATTTGATAACATAACGTATTTTATACAACCTGTCGAATGGTTTTGGTTCGCCCTGTTTTGGATTTTCAGAAAAATGCAGTGCACATAGTATTAGAAGAAAACGATTTCGTGAAATACAATCGGCAATTCCTTTCACATGAAATAAAGGGTCCATTTTCCAATAGTCCTGCAACTTCCTCATTTTTTTCGTCTCCCATGTGCAGGAAAACTCCCAAGAACACTTACAGTTCGCAAACCGTCACATCTTTCCAACAATTTATTCGTGATTGTTCTTTGGTTCCCGCAGAAAGAAATAATTCAGTTGCGTTTTGATTTGTTCCCTCTACAATTTTCAATAGAAATTCGTCCGTCAGCAAACGACGAAAATAATCTAAGGGATTGTTTCCCGTTGGTTGAATTAGCAGTCCCTCATTTTTTATAAACGGGCAATCGATCATTCCAACTGGCTCGCTTTCCCATGCAACACTTGTATCAGGTACGTTACCACTTGTTACCACTCCATCTGCCCTCCCCCTGTCGCTTGGATTCGCAGCCATTTCTACAGTATCACCGAAAGCAAACTCGGCTCCGTCAGAGTCTTCACTGGATTTCCACCCGTCCTCCCAACTGGCCAATTCCGTTTCCGAATCGCTTTCTTCTAATATTCGTATTAATTCCGTATCCGTTAGTTTTTTACGTTTATTGTGTCTCGTATTTTACGTTTCTTAGGTTCTGAAGGGCCCGGCGTGTCACGATTGTTTTCCAGTTTCAGCCCCACAACAGAGAAAAACTTAGGGAAAAAACGCTAACCGCACCCCGACTAAACCGTGCTGCCTCGCAACAGCTGAGTCTCTCGCCGCGCAGGCGCGCCCACGGCACGTGCACGCTGGTGCGCCGATGGCAGTGGACGTGTTAAACAGACACACGTGAGATACCGGCACGGCAGACGAATCACACACAGCAAACACTCTCTCCGTAAAGTTATTAAAAAAAAGAGCATAAAATATCTTAAAATATGGGGAGGGTCAGACTGAGCCGACAAAGCGATCAGATCAATAAGTACAGTCAGGCAATTCTAATAGCGTAACGACTAACAAGAACGGCTGGCGATAGCGGAAGAATCTTGAGGAGGTGGCACACATTTTCGTAGTGGTCTGCAGAAGCAAATACACTCCTGGAAATTGAAATAAGAACACCGTGAATTCATTGTCCCAGGAAGGGGAAACTTTATTGACACATTCCTGGGGTCAGATACATCACATGATCACACTGACAGAACCACAGGCACATAGACACAGGCAACAGAGCATGCACAATGTCGGCACTAGTACAGTGTATATCCACCTTTCGCAGCAATGCAGGCTGCTATTCTCCCATGGAGACGATCGTAGAGATGCTGGATGTAGTCCTGTGGAACGGCTTGCCATGCCATTTCCACCTGGCGCCTCAGTTGGACCAGCGTTCGTGCTGGACGTGCAGACCGCGTGAGACGACGCTTCATCCAGTCCCAAACATGCTCAATGGGGGACAGATCCGGAGATCTTGCTGGCCAGGGTAGTTGACTTACACCTTCTAGAGCACGTTGGGTGGCACGGGATACATGCGGACGTGCATTGTCCTGTTGGAACAGCAAGTTCCCTTGCCGGTCTAGGAATGTTAGAACGATGGGTTCGATGACGGTTTGGATGTACCGTGCACTATTCAGTGTCCCCTCGACGATCACCAGTGGTGTACGGCCAGTGTAGGAGATCGCTCCCCACACCATGATGCCGGGTGTTGGCCCTGTGTGCCTCGGTCGTATGCAGTCCTGATTGTGGCGCTCACCTGCACGGCGCCAAACACGCATACGACCATCATTGGCACCAAGGCAGAAGCGACTCTCATCGCTGAAGACGACACGTCTCCATTCGTCCCTCCATTCACGCCTGTCGCGACACCACTGGAGGCGGGCTGCACGATGTTGGGGCGTGAGCGGAAGACGGCCTAACGGTGTGCGGGACCGTAGCCCAGCTTCATGGAGACGGTTTCGAATGGTCCTCGCCGATACCCCAGGAGCAACAGTGTCCCTAATTTGCTGGGAAGTGGCGGTGCGGTCCCCTACGGCACTGCGTAGGATCCTACGGTCTTGGCGTGCATCCGTGCGTCGCTGCGGTCCGGTCCCAGGTCGACGGGCACGTGCACCTTCCGCCGACCACTGGCGACAACATCGATGTACTGTGGAGACCTCACGCCCCACGTGTTGAGCAATTAGGCGGTACGTCCACCCGGCCTCCCGCATGCCCACTATACGCCCTCGCTCAAAGTCCGTCAACTGCACATACGGTTCACGTCCACGCTGTCGCGGCATGCTACCAGTGTTAAAGACTGCGATGGAGCTCCGTATGCCACGGCAAACTGGCTGACACTGACGGCGGCGGTGCACAAATGCTGCGCAGCTAGCGCCATTCGACGGCCAACACCGCGGTTCCTGGTGTGTCCGCTGTGCCGTGCGTTTGATCATTGCTTGTACAGCCCTCTCGCAGTGTCCGGAGCAAGTATGGTGGGTCTGACACACCGGTGTCAATGTGTTCTTTTTTCCATTTCCAGGAGTGTAATAATTGCGCTCACCGTACCAGCAGGCTGCTCATTTCAATCCTCATCTAGCGAAACCGCAATGGATAGCATCTAACAAATCCCGCCTGTCCATCTCATGCAAACACCGAGGCTGTCGTTCCATAATTCCTTGCGGTATATGAAGAATGATGTCTGTTCTTTCGGACACGTCACCATCTTGATGTATTGTTAAGGCTTACCGGCCATTGACCTTTTTCTTCTGTGCGGATGCACACTCATTTCCCGAACTCTTACGGTACTCGGTCAGATTGTCTGCCGCGAGTAATGAATGTAGTGGGCAGGGGCTCTACGATAGTAGTGTGTGGGCACTAAGCTGGGAATGTGGGTCTCACGGGGAGCGTGCAAGGGATAAATCCCTGCAGTCGCACTATCCTCTGTGCCTTCGGTGGCTCAGACGGATAGAGGGTCTGCCATGTAAGCAGAAGATCCCGGGTTCGAGTCCCGGTCGGGGCACACATCTTCAACTGTCCCCGTTAATGTATATCAACGCCTGTCGGCAGCGTAGGGTCTTGATTTAATTATCATTCCTTGCGGGTTCCAAGTAGCACGTTGCACCGTGCCAACAGCCCGTACTAAACAATGTCGTGTGACTAGATATGAAATGATGATGATTAGAACAACACAACACCCAGTCCCTGAGCGGAGAAAATTCTCCGACCCAGTCGGGAATCGAACCCGGGCCCTTAGGATTGACATTCTGTCGCGCTGACCACTTTTTTTTAATCTCATTTTGTTTGCTTTTGTTCGTTGCATCTGCTCTGGCGGACGTCTTAAGACAACCGTTTAAGTTCGTGGTTGATCCTCTTTTTTTTTTTTTTTTTTTTTTTTTTTTTTTTTTTTTTTTGTTACAGAGGGCACGTAAACCTCTGACCGAACACGCTGAGCTACCATGCCGGCACCACTCAACTACCGGGGGCGGACACAGCCCGTACTGAAATCTCTACAAGCAGCGGCGTACGGCGTACCCGTTCCTCCCATTGGCAGCCAAGGCGCGACTCTCTACTGCACACCCCTCCACAGGCTGCCCCGCTGCGCTCATCAACCTCTCTGACGAAGAGCACTAGCCGTAAATAGGGAATATAAACTAGCCGGTCGCTAATGGCCATCACCCATCCGGCTCAAATTACATTCCTGAAATGTACTGGGCTGGCCAGTCTCGAACCCACTATAACGGAGCACCTACGGTATTCATCAATACTTCCGGGCTAAGTTGCCGTGGTCGATCTGTAAAACTTCTCCCTGACGTTTCGTTCTCGAGTCGTTGACTCACCTCCGAAGATGTTCTCCGTAGTTGAGAACGAAACGTCAGGGAGAAGAAGTTTTACAGATCGACCACGGCAACTTAGCCCGGAAGTGTTTATTGATGAAGACGCCGGCCGTGAAAGCCTACATGGAATGAACCTACGGTATTAGCCGCAACGTCGACTTCGCTTCAGATCCCAGTGAACACCAGTATCATCTCCGGCTCTTGAGAAGGAATGGGCTGACGTTCCTCCACAGACACTCAGATACCTCATGGAAAGCGTTGGGTTTAAATGGCTCTGAGCACTATGGGACTTAACAGCGAAGGTCTTCAGTCCCTTAGAACTTAGAACTACTTAAACCTAACTAACCTAAGGACATCACACACATACATGCCCGAGGCAGGATTCGAACCTGCGACCGCAGCGGTCGCGCGGTTCCAGACTGAAGCGCCTAGAACCGCTCGGCCATTCCGGCTGGCTCATGGAAAGTGTCCCCATCGAAACTTAATCCCTCATAAAGTCGAATAGTGGATGTGGTATCCACATATCATCCTTCATATAGTATACCTTGTGGTCATGGTTTTCTCCAGGGGATATATAACTCTATCAAACTGTCCACTCTTCTTACAAAAGCCAGCTCAATTGCAACAGCTAGATCCATTCCTAATCGGTTGCTTAAAAACAGTGTTTTGTTCCTCACAAACCCAACGTTGCTTCAAATGGAGCTTAACAGATACTTTTGACCACTACATAAAATTACTTTTAATTGCTCTACCAAAACTACTCTTCGATAGTTTTGGCACACTAGAGAAATGATGTGGTAAATGGTAGGATTCCGGTAGTATTGGTAACACTGGTGAAGAAAATATACGTAAACGAAGGAAACAGGGACCCGATGCCTTTCCTTCGTTTTATCTTCGTGTGTGTGTGCGTGCGCGTGTGTGTTTAGACATAATTAGTACCGCACGTCGTACAGTCCTAGTCCATTGTGTACGGGTATTTTGTATCCTTGCAAATATGGACGACATTTTTAAGTAACAGAAATTAATTGATCGCGTAACTACTGCACGTTTCTGTAACTAAAGATATTACTTTTGATGCGAGAAAAGATTACACGCACAAACATAAAAAATGCTCATGTAATTATTGTTGTTATTTTGTACTTAATAGAACGTGCTTCATCATGATCAAGGACAAGAGTTTCCTGTAATTATTGACAAGTGTGGACGCTATTTTTGAATAACAGAAACATGTTTTATATAAGCTCGACGAAGTGCTGAAACAGTGTTTGATTTTTTTGTTTTGCATTATTATTATTGTCATTATTATTATTATTATTTACATTTCATCTTCTCTTTAGAGGAAATGGCGTTTTCTATCGCTATACCATAAATTATTTATTTTTACAACATCCTCTTTTTCCACCATACAAATCCACAATTTACGAATAAAACTTGCATTAAAAATTGAAACTTTCTATTTTTGTGCAACTATCGTTTGTTTTTGATTAACTAACATAAATGTTCTGTAGGTTACTTACATATCCTCAGTCTGTTTCTAGGCGGTTTATTGCTTCCGGTTTCTAGGTGAATTTAGTAAAATACTGATAGCATACGCTAAAAAAGGGATCAAAATGAGGTAACGCCCAATGGGTGTGTAACACACCGAGCGTACAGATCTTAACTCACCAAGGCTACTAGCAGAACTATCGTAGTCTACGCTTACTTATGAAAGGCTACGGTAGACCACAGTAGTTTTGCAACTCTGCTCGTAATTTTTCCATCTCCTTCCATATCGATCTTTTCACTGTATGCAGTCTGAGATCTCTTCACGTGGTTATAGTTCTCGTACATGGATTATACAGCCGGCCGGCGCGGCCGAGCGGTTCTATGCGCTTCAGTCTGGAACCGCGCGACCGCTACGGTCGCAGGTTCGAATGCTGCCTCGGGCATGGATATGTGTGTGATGTCCTTAGGTTAGTTAGGTTTAAGTAGTTCTAAGTTCTAGAAGACTGATGACCTCAGATGTTGAGTCCCATGGTGCTCAGAGCCATTTGAACCATTTGTTGTTTGTTTTATTCTTTATTATACACTGAAGCGCCGAAGAAACTGGTATAGGCATGCGTATTCAACTACAAACTACAGATGTATGTAAACACGCAGACAACAGCGCTGTGGTGGCCAACGCCTATACAAGACAACAAGTGTCTGGCGCAGTTGTTAGATCGGTTACTGCTGCTACAATGGCAGGTTATCAAGTTTTAAGTGAGTTTTCCCGTACTACCATTTCACGAGTGTACCGTGTACCGTGAATATCAGGAATCCGGAAAAAACATCAAATCTCATCGCTGCGGCCGGAAGAAGATACTGCAAGAACAGGACCAACGTCGACTGAAGAGAATGGTTCAACGTGACAGAAGAGCAACCCTTCCGCAAATTCCTGCAGATTTCAATGTTGGGCCATCAACAAGTGTCAGCGTTCGAACCATTCAACGAGACATCATCGGTATGGGCTTTCAGAGCGGAAGGCCCGGTCAGTGACTCCACGGCACAAAGCTTTACGCCTCGCCTGGACTCGACTACACCGACAATGGACTGTTGATGACTGGGAATATGTTGCCAGGTCGGACGAGTCTCGTATCAAATTCTATCGAGCGGACGGACGTGCACAGGTATGGAGACAACCTTCTGAGTTCATGGACCCTGCGTGTCAGAGGGGGACTGTTCAAGCTGGTGGAGGCTCTGTAATGGCGTGCGGCGGGTGCAGCTGGAGTAACATGGGATCGCTGTAGATACGAACCCGGCAGGTGACACGTACGTAAGCATCCTATTTGATCACCTGCATCCATTCATGTCTATTGTGCATTCCGTCAGACAATTCCAGCAGGACAATGCGACGACCCACACATCCACAACTGCTACAGAGTGGATCCAGGAGCACTATTCTGAGTTGAACACTTCTGCTGGTCACCAGATATTAACATTACTGAGCATAGCTGAAATTCCCTGCAACGTGCTCTTCAGAAGAGATTTCCAGCCCGTCGTACTCTTACGGATTTATGGACTACCATTCAGGTTTCATGGTGACGGTTCCCTCCAGCAGTACTTCAGACGTAAGTCGAGTCAATGCCACGTCGTGTTCCGCGTGCACGCGAGGCCCTACACAGTATTAGGGAAGTGTACCAGTTTCTTTTGCGTTTCAGTGTAAATTTCCATTGTCTTCTACCAATTCCTGCTTAGCCACTTCGCATTTCTCGGCGAGTGGTTCTCTTCCACCAGCTTCATCTGCTGCTTCTTTATCGTACGGACACGAAAATTTCCGCTTTGAAAATCATTTTCTTGTTGTTGTTGTTGTGTTCTTCAGTCCTGAGACTGGTTTGACGCAGCTCTCCATGCTACTCTATCCTGTGCAAGCTTCTTCATCTCCCAGTACCTACTGCAACCTACATCCTTCTGAATCTGCTTAGTGTATTCATCTCTTGGTCTCCCTCTACGATTTTTACCATCCACGCTGCCCTCCAATGCTAAATTTGTGATCCCTTGATGCCTCAAAACATGTCCTACCAACCGATCCCTTCTTCTAGTCAAGTTGTGCCACAAACTTCTCCCCAATCCTATTCAATACCTCCTCATTAGTTACGTGATCTACCCACCTTATCTTCAGCATTCTTCTGTAGCACCACATTTCGAAAGCTTCTATTCTCTTCTTGTCCAAGCTGGTTATCGTCCATGTTTCACTTCCATACATGGCTACACTCCATACAAATAATTTCAGAAACGACTTCCTGACACTTAAATCTATACTCGATGTTAACAAATTTCTCTTCTTCAGAAACGCTTTCCTTGCCATTGCCAGTCTACATTTTATATCCTTTCTACTTCGACCATCATCAGTTATTTTACTCCCTAAATAGCAAAACTCCTTTACTACTTTAAGTGTCTCATTTCCTTATCTAATCCCCTCAGCATCACCCGATTTAATTTGACTACATTCCATTATCCTCGTTTTGCTTTTGTTGATGTTCATCTTATATCCTCCTTTCAAGACACTGTCCATTCCGTTCAACTGCTCTTCCAAGTCCTTTGCTGTCTCTGACAGAATTACAATGTCATCGGCGAACCTCAAAGTTTTTACTTCTTCTCTATGAATTTTAATACCTACTCCGAATTTTTCTTTTGTTTCCTTTACTGCTTGCTCAATATACAGATTGAATAACATCGGGGAGAGGCTACAACCCTGTCTCACTCCTTTCTCAACCACTGCTTCCCTTTCATGCCCCTCGACTCTTTTTTTTTTCTTTGTAACTGGAAATGATTAGCAGCATTTGCTGATCCTAGCAACACTTTCAAAAATGAAATTGTACATATCTGACGAAACACCAGAGGAAAAGTGCCTGACATCTTTAGGAGGGACACCTTGTTTATTACTCCCATCTTGCAGCTGTCCCTTCTTTGCTTCGTACTGTTGTCCAGTTGAGCTGTTTATGTTCGTATAACTACTCCACCGCCTCTTTTTTAAAGGTATGTTAAATTTACCTACAGGCGGCATCCCCTACTTACCACATAGGTCCCCTAGTTACATATACACTGAAGAGCCAAAGAAACTGGTACACTTACCTAATATGTGTAGGGCCCCCGCGAGCACGCAAAAGTGCTGAAGCACGACGTGGCATGGACTCGACTAATGTCTGAAATAGTGCTGGAAGAAACTGACTCCATGAAACCTGCAGAGCAGCCCATAAATTCGTAAGAGTACGAGGAGGGTGGAGATCTCTTCTGAACAGCACGTTGCAAGGCATCCCAGATATGCTAAATAATGTTCATGTCTGGGAGTTTGGTGGCCGGCGAAAAGTGCTTAAACTCAGAATAGTGTTCCTGGAGCCATTCTGTACCAATTCTGAACGTTTGGGGTGTCACATTGTCCTGCTGAAATTGACGAAGTCCTGTGGAATGCACAATGGACATGAATGGATGCAGGTGATCAGACTGGATGTATACGTACGTGTCACCTGTCAGAGTCGTATCTAGACGTATCAGAGGCTTACGCACCACTCCATTAGAGAGCATCCACCAGCTTCAACAGTACCCTGCTGACATGCAGGGTCCATGGATCATGAGATTGTCTCCAGACACCTACACGTACATCTGCTCGATACAATTTGAAACGAGACTCGTCCGACCAGGCATCATGTTTCCAGTCGTCAACAGTCCAATGTCAGTGTCGACGGGCCCAGCCGAGGCGTAAAGTTTTGTTCGTGCAGTCATCAAGGGCACACGAATGGGCCTTCAACTCTAAAAGCACAAATCGATGATGTTTCCTGATATTCACATAACACTCATGAAATAATAGTACGAAAAAATCCCCGCTACATCGGAGATGCTGTGACCTATCGTTCGTGCGCCGACTATAACACCACGTTCAAAATTACTTAAATTTTCATAACTTGCCATTGTAACAACAGTAACCGGTCTAACAATTGTGTCAGACACTTGCTGTTTTATATAGGCGTTTCCGACCGCAACGCCGTATTCTGCCTGCTTACATATCTCTGTACTTGAATACGCGTGCCGGCCGGGGTGGCCGAGCGGTTCTAGGCGCTACAGTCTGGAACCACGCGACCGCTAAGGTCGCAGGCTCGAGTCCTGCCTTGGGCATGGGTGTGTGTGAGGTCCTTAGGTTAGTTAGGTTTAAGTAGTTCTAAGGTCTAGGGGACTGATGACCTCAGAAGTTAAGTCCCGTAGTGCTCAGAGACATTTTTTTTTGAATACGCGTGCCTACAGTAGTGTCTCTGGCGCTTCGTAGTATGCAAACAGACAGAATGCAGCGTTGCAGTCGGTAACGCCTGTATAAGGCAACAAGTGTCTGGCGCAGTTGTTAGATCGATTACTGCTGCTACAATGGCTGGTTATCAAGATTTAAGTGAGTTTCACCGTGGTATTATAGCTGGCACACGAGTGATGAGGCACAGCATCTCCGAGGCAGCGATGAAGTGGGAACTGCCCGTACGACCGTTTCACGAGTGTAACGTGAACATTAGGTATCCAGCAAATCATCAAATCTCCGACATCGCTACTGTCGGAAAAATATCCTGCAAGAAGCGTTCAACTTGACTGAAGTGCAACCCTTCTGCAGATTTCAATTTTGGGCCATCAACAAGTGTCAGCGTGCGAAACATCATCGGCTTGAGCTTTCGGAGCCACAGTCCCACACGTGTACCCTTGATGACTGTATGACACAAGGCTTTATGCCTCGCCTGGGCCCGTCAACACCGACATTGGACTGTTGGTGACTTGAAACATGTTGTCTGGTCGGACGAGTCTCGTTTCAAATTGTATCGACCAGATGAACGTGTAGGTGTATGGAGACAACGTCATGATCCATGGACCCTGCATGTCAGGAGGGGACTGTTGAAGCTGGTGCATGCTCTCTCGGAGTGGCCGAGCGGTTCTAGGTACTACAGTCTGGAACCACGCGACCGGTACGGTCGCATGTTCGAATCCTGCCTCGGGCATGGATGTATGTGATGTCCTTAGGTTAGTTACGTTTAAGTAGTTGTAAGTTCTAGGGGACTCATGACCTCAGAAGTTAAGTCCCATAGATGCTCTCTAATGGAGTGGGGCGTAAGCCGCTGGAGTGATATGGGACCTCTGGTCGGCCTATCATCTGACCCTAAAATGTAGAGGCTTTGGGCGTTCATTTAAATTCTTCATCACAGTGCTACGAGATACGTCTGTTTCTCTGGAAACACGACACGTCGATTTCTGTCGACTGCTTCCAAGTGTTGTACACACTTTTTCAACGTAATCGCCGTTGAGGTCAATGCACTTTCGAAGACGTAGCATCGCATACCGTCTGCATTACCACATTAAGCCACTTTGTCACAGTCTTCATACCTCCTCATCGTTCGAAACGCACCGTACACCCAAGAACTTGGTGAAAAGATAGTAATCCGAAGGTGCCTGGCCAAGGGAGTAGCGCAGGTGAATCGCAATGTCCAATCCAAACGATACGATCAGGTCTCGAGTGAGCCGGGTGATATGGGGTGTGGCGGTATCACGGAGTGACGCACTACGAGTCAGCATTCCATTCCTCTTGTCTGATTCTTTTTCTCAGGTTCTGTAGGGACGCACAATATGCAGCAGCATTGACGGTGGTCCCTTTGCGGACCTGTCTCGTCACAGAACACGGAACACATCGTTTTCCTCTCTCAAGACTGGACTTTGAATTTTTTGAAGCATAGAGAATGGTCATGGCACAACTGCAGAGACTACCTTTTGACCAAAAGTATAGTGCCGCCCCGACGTTTCGTCCTCAGTCACCACTGGGTTGAGGTATGTTTCACCCTCAGTTTGAAAACGTTTAAGAAATTCGCGAGCAGCAATGCGCGATTTTCGCAGTGCTCTGGAGTCAACGTCTTGCCGACAGGACAGCATTCTATCGCTTTCGTTGTCGTGGGTGTCGATACGGCGTAGCTTAAGTAAGCTGACCCACTTGGTAACATTTTGATGACTCATTACCACGGATCCGTACGTTCGCAACAAGATGGTGATGGATACTGGTCGCCTATTCGTCACAGAAAGCGAGGAACCGAATGACTGAAGGAATCTCACACCTGCTTTAGGTGGAGCAAACGGAGGGCACAGTGGATGAAGCGTTATGCTGCCGCGACGACATTTCCTAAGTGACTGAGGAGTTCGATAGCTTCAACCAAACATTACGAACCCCTCTGCTCGTCACGGATGCCAACTCTTAAACAAAATCCCTACCTGTTACGCAGGTTTTATACACTCCTGGAAATGGAAAAAAGAACACATTGACACCGGTGTGTCAGACCCACCATACTTGCTCCGGACACTGCGAGAGGGCTGTACAAGCAATGATCACACGCACGGCACAGCGGACACACCAGGACCCGCGGTGTTGGCCGTCGAATGGCGCTAGCTGCGCAGCATTTGTGCACCGCCGCCGTCAGTGTCAGCCAGTTTGCCGTGGCATACGGAGCTCCATCGCAGTCTTTAACACTGGTAGCATGCCGCGACAGCGTGGACGTGAACCGTATGTGCAGTTGACGGACTTTGAGCGAGGGCGTATAGTGGGCATGCGGGAGGCCGGGTGGACGTACCGCCGAATTGCTCAACACGTGGGGCGTGAGGTCTCCACAGTACATCGATGTTGTCGCCAGTGGTCGGCGGAAGGTGCACGTGCCCGTCGACCTGGGACCGGACCGCAGCGACGCACGGATGCACGCCAAGACCGTAGGATCCTACGCAGTGCCGTAGGGGACCGCACCGCCACTTCCCAGCAAATTAGGGACACTGTTGCTCCTGAGGTATCGGCGAGGACCATTCGCAACCGTCTCTATGAAGCTGGGCTACGGTCCCGCACACCGTTAGGCCGTCTTCCGCTCACGCCCCAACATCGTGCAGCCCGCCTCCAGTGGTGTCGCGACAGGCGTGAATGGAGGGACGAATGGAGACGTGTCGTCTTCAGCGATGAGAGTCGCTTCTGCCTTGGTGCCAATGATGGTCGTATGCGTGTTTGGCGCCGTGCAGGTGAGCGCCACAATCAGGACTGCATACGACCGAGGCACACAGGGCCAACACCCGGCATCATGGTGTGAGGAGCGATCTCCTACACTGGCCGTACACCACTGGTGATCGTCGAGGGGACACTGAATAGTGCACGGTACATCCAAACCGTCATCGAACCCATCGTTCTACCATTCCTAGACCGGCAAGGGAACTTGCTGTTCCAACAGGACAATGCACGTCCGCATGTATCCCGTGCCACCCAACGTGCTCTAGAAGGTGTAAGTCAACTACCCTGGCCAGCAAGATCTCCGGATCTGTCCCCCATTGAGCATGTTTGGGACTGGATGAAGCGTCGTCTCACGCGGTCTGCACGTCCAGCACGAACGCTGGTCCAACTGAGGCGCCAGGTGGAAATGGCATGGCAAGCCGTTCCACAGGACTACATCCAGCATCTCTACGATCGTCTCCATTGGAGAATAGCAGCCTGCATTGCTGCGAAAGGTGGATATACACTGTACTAGTGCCGCCATTGTGCATGCTCTGTTGCCTGTGTCTATGTGCCTGTGGTTCTGTCAGTGTGATCATGTGATGTATCTGACCCCAGGAATATGTCAATAAAGTTTCACCTCCCTGGGACAATGAATTCACGGTGTTCCTATTTCAATTTCCAGGAGTGTATTCTTAAGTTCTGGATGCCCGCGTTACCAACCCCTCCACATGTTACGGGTGCTGATTCTTAAGAAATTGCCTACGTCTTGTACAGCTGTTATACACGGTGCGTCAAAAAATGTATACACACTTTGAAGCGTCATAGAAAATTTATTTCCCTTTCTACAATGTTAAATTTCTGGAAATGGAAAGCGTAAAGTCAAATTTGAAAAATAAATGTACTTTGCAAATGTGATTAATGTTCAAACTAGTGGCCTTCAGCATCACTACATTTCTGACTACGAGTCACCACAGGTTTCGTACATCGTACCAAAGTGTCCAATGAGATTTCTGCGCACACCGCCTGAATGTCATTCCAAAGTGTGTCCAGGTTACGTGGTTTAAGTTTGTACACCTCATCTTTTACTGTGCCCCATAAGAAGAAATCCAGCGGCGTGGGGTCTGGAGAGCGTGCAGGAAACTCGATTGGTCCCCCACGTCCTATCCACTGGCCTGGCACATTGTGATCCAGGTATGCTCGTACGTCCTTATGATAGTGCGGCGGGGCGCCATCTTGTTGGAAATAAAACTCATCACTACCGTATAATGCACGAATGGCAGGGATTGTGGAGTCAGCAAACATTGTTAGTTACGTTTCTCCAGTAACAGTACCTTCAAAGCGGGAAGGCCCAATGAGTCCCCTTGCAGACAAACCACAGCACACATTTACACCAGGCAAATTCACAGCCTTTTCAACTGTAATGTGAGGATTATTTTCAGCCTAGTACACACAATTGTGCTTATTGACAGTTCCATTGAGTTCGAATTGGGCTTCATCCGACCAAATTATGCAACCCATAAATCCCGGTTCACGTCTCACCATCTCCTGAACCCATTCACAAAATTCTAACCTTCGATCTGGATCGTCGTCACTTAGCTGTTGCACCAGCCTTGGAATGTACACATAAAACTTGCCTTTCTTCAGAATGCGTAGTACACTACTAGCACTTACATTACTCTCACGTGCCGCTTGCCTTGAAGATTTTTGAGGCGAACGCTGAAAGAGTTCCAAGACCGCAGCTGTGGAATCATCACTTGTAGCTGTACGAGGTCGCCCTGATCGACCTTTATGCACATCGCACACTGTTCCATAAATTTCGAATTTGTCTCGTAGACGTGTAGTTGTTAACCTTGAAGGTGGTTCTGTACCATACTCACTTCTCCACTGTCTTCGAACCGCAGCTACAATCTCAAACTTCCAGTACCACTTAATTATCTTCTCCCGCGCTTCAAAGCTCAAACGCACGTCCGCCATGTTGCATTTACTTCCTTGCCACTGCTGCCACCTGTTGAAGAAACATAACATTACTTTCTCACAGGTATTTAACCTTGTAGAACGGAAGTGCCTATGACAGTTCAAAGTGTGTATACATTTTTTTGACGCACCCTGTATTATTGCTTTCTGGATATATCTCGTATATATAATAAGGTAGCCGGCCGGTGTGGCCTTGCGGTTCAAATGGTTCAAATGGCTCTGAGCACTATGGGACTCAACTTCTGAGGTCATTAGTCCCCTAGAACTTAGAACTAGTTAAACCTAACTAACCTAAGGACATCACAAACATCCATGCCCGAGGCAGGATTCGAACCTGCGACCGTAGCGGTCTTGCGGTTCCAGACTGCAGCGCCTTTAACCGCACGGCCACTTCAGCCGGCCGTGGCCTTGCGGTTCTAGGCGCTTGAGTCTGGAACCGTGTGACCGCTACGGTCGCAGGTTCGAATCCTGCCTCGGACATGGATGTGTGTGATGTCCTTAGGTTAGTTACGTTTAAGTAGTTCTAAGTTCTAGGGGACTGATGACCACAGATGTTAAGTCCCATAGTACTCAGAGCCATTTGAACCATTTTTATAATAACTTAAAATACACAGTTCTTAACAACGTCTTCCAACAAATGTCAAAATGGTCTCTTTTTTAATTTCAGATGCAGTCAGTGCGTGCCAGCCAGCATAATCCATGAAATCTGTAGCCAGAGTAATGGTAAGTAGTAAATACTTTTGACAGGAGCAATGAAACGTCCCCTTTAGAAAAGTTATACAGGACTGTGCTTAACCTGACACACAGTATTTTTAGCGCAACGCAATCTGACTCAAAAAAATCCCTACAAAAGAATGGCCCTGACAAACATTAAACTATACCTTTCACAAATCACTTACCTCACAAAAATCTTCGCTACTCAAGCTACTGCAATACAGCGAGCGCCACTACTGCCAGCTAAATAAAAGATTCAAACTATGGAAGGCACTAACTACTGATAGGGATAGTTAGCAAATGAAAGATATTAATAGAGAACAAACACTGTATTTACCTTAATAGTCATAATATATATAGCAGTTCATGACAAATTACAAAACTCCGCCATCTCTCTCCCCACATCCACCACTGCTGGCGGCTCACCTCCAACTGCGCAACGCTACGCGCTGTTCACAGCCAGCTGCCTAACACTACAATGGCGAGTATTACAACAATGCAAAGCAGCCACAGACTGCACACAGCACAGCCAGTGATTTTCATACAGAGGTGACGTTACCAATAAAAAAACCTAAACAGCCTACTTACAGCAATAGCTAACATTCGTTCGTTTACAAAAGAGATGACCTGAGTAGCCATCTACACTGATCAGACAGAACATTAAGACCCGGATGTAATATCGATATAAACCCGTCCAGCCGATGGCAGCGTCACGTGTCGAGGAATGACTGCCAGTCAGACACACGCACAGTGCATGTAGTACCAGAGGGCGTGTTGTCAGTGAATTGAGAAGGCGCGCGATATATTTGAGTTTGACCGAGGGCAGATTGTGATGGCCCGGCACGAAGGCTCGGCACGTGAATGTCGGAAACTGGACCACTTTCTGGGTGTTCGACGAGTGCTGTGGTGAGTGTCTTCAATACATGGCGAAACCAAGGGGAAACCACGTCCAGACGACGTGGGGTTGGGTGGCCACCCCTCACTAAAGATGTCGGACGTCGCAGGCTGGGCACACTGGTTACACATGGCAGGCGGCGAACTGTGGCGGAACTAACAAGAGACTTTAATGCTGGGCACAGGTGTCTCTCAACACACAGCGCACCGAACACTCTTAACGATGGGCGTCTGCAGGTGACGACCCATGCATGTGCCAATGTCAACACCACGACATCGGCAACTACGCTACTGGCCATTAAAATTGCTACATCAAGAAGAAATGCAGATGACAAACGGATATTCATTGGACAGATATATTATACTAGAACTGACATGTGATTACATTTTCACGCAATTTGGGTGCATAGATCCTGAGAAATGAGTACCTAGAACAATCACCTCTGGCCGTAATAACAGCCTTGATACGCCTGGGCATTGAGTCAAACAGAGCTTGGATGCCGTGTACAGGTACAGCTGCCCATGCAGCTTCAACACGATACCACAGTTCATCAAGAGTAGTGACTGGCGCATTGTGACGAGCCAGTTGCTCGGCCACCATTGACCAACCGGTTTCAGTTGGTGAGAGATCTGGAGAATGTGCTAGACAGGGCAGCAGTCGAACATTTTCTGTATCCAGAGAGGCCCGTACAGGACCTGCAATATGCGGTCGTGCACTATCCTGCTGAAATGTAGGGTTTCGCAGGGAGCGAATAAAGGGCAGAGCCACGGGTTGTAACACATCTGAAATGTAACGTCCACTGCTCAAAGTGCCGTCGATGCGAAGAAGAGGTGACCAAGACGACCCCATACCATCACGCCGGGTGATACGCCAGTATGGCGATGACGAATACACGCTTCCAATGTGCGTTTACCGCGATGTCGCCAAACACGGATGCGACTATCATGATGCTGTAAACAGAACCTGGATTCGTTCGAAAAAATGACGTTTTGCCATTCGTGCGTCCACGTTCGTCGTTGAGTACACCATCGTAGGTGCTCCTGTCTGTGATGCAGCGTCAAGGGTATCCGCAGCCATGGTCTCCGAGCTGATAGTCCATGCTGCTGCAAACGTCGTCGAACTGTTCGTGCAGATGGTTGTTGTCTTGGAAACGTACCCATCCGTTCAGGGATCGAGACGTGGCTGCACGATCCGTTACAGCCACGCTGATAAGATGCCTGTTATTCGACTGCTAGTGATACGAGGCCGTTGAGGTCCTGCACGGCTGTCCATTCCGTTCAACTGATCTTCCAAGTCCTTTGCTGTCTCTGACAGAATAACAGTGTCATCGGCGAATCTTAAAGTTTTTATTTCTTCTCCATGGATTTTAGTACCTACTCCGAATTTTTCTTTTGTTTCCTTTACTGCTTGCTCAATATACAGATTGAATAACATTAGGGAGATTTACACCCCGACCGGCCGGAGTGGCCGTCCGGTTCTAGGCGCTACAGTCTGGAACCGAGCGACCGCTACGGTCGCAGGTTCGTATCCTGCCTCGGGCATGGATGTGTGTGATGTCCTTAGGTTAGTTAGGTTTAAGTAGTTCTAAGTTCTAGGTCACTGATGACCTCAGAAGTTAAGGCGCATAGTGCTCAGAGCCATTTGAACCAAGTTACACCCCTGTCTCACTCCCGTCCCAACCACTGCTTCTCTTTCATGTCCCTCGACTCTTATAATTGCCATCTGGTTTCTATACAAATTGTAAATAGCCTTTCGCTCCATGTATTTTACCCCTGCCACCTTCAGAATCTGAAAGAGAGTATTCCAGTCAATATTGTCAAAAGCTTTCTCTAAGTCTATGAATGCCAGAAACGTAAGTTTGCCTTTCCTTAATCTAGCTTCCAAGATAAGTCGTAAGGTCAGTATTGCCTCACGTGTTCCAATATTTCTACGGAATCCAAACTGATCTTCCCCGAGGTCGGCTCCCACTAGTTTTTTCTATTCGTCTGTAAAGAATTCGCGTTAGTACTATGCAGCCGTGACTTATTAAACTGATAGTTCGGTAATTTTCACATCTGTCAACACCTGCTTTCTTTGGGATTGGAATTATTATATTCTTCTTGAAGTGTGACGGTATTTCGCCTGTCTCATAGATTTTGCTCGCCAGATGGTAGAGATTTGTCAGGACTGGCTCTCCCAAGGCTGTCAGTAGTTCTAATGGAATGTTGTCTACGCCCGGGGCCTTGATACAAAAAATACAAAAAGTATACGCAATGTAAACGAGCAAACAGTCCAGAGAAAAGATTATGACTGAATGTGTTGGTCTCTTAACTAGTCTACAGCTCTTTGTGTCACGAAATGCTGCTGGCTCAACCCTCCAGCAAACTTTGGCAGTGTACCCTCTTCACTCTCATGCTACATAGTTGGCACAGGGTCACCAGCCACACGTCGGGGCATTTTTGAACCCCCACTCATACAAACAGGCACCACGCCTTCCTAGCCCTGTACGGAATCGATTCAGGCGTGTCCAGAGTTTTCTGGGAAGACACCTTTGTTAGGCTCAGTTATAAGAGGACAATTACTCGGAGGAAACTTCTGTCAAACCTCCTTCCATTCTTGACAAACATCATTTACGGGAGGCGCATCTTGCGCTGCCCAGGATGGTTTTCTACATCAGAGTCTGCTGGCTGGTGGATTCTCTAGCTGATTATACAGGGTGTTACAAAAAGGTACGGCCAAACTTTCAGGAAACATTCCTCACACACAACGAAAGAAAATATGTTATGTGGACATGTGTCCGGAAACGCTTACTTTCCATGTTAGAGCTCATTTTATTACTTCTCTTCAAATCACGTTAATCATGAAATGGAAACACACAGCAACAGAACGTACCAGCGTGACTTCAAACACTTTGTTACAGGAAATGTTCAAAATGTCCTCCGTTAGCGAGGATACATGCATCCACCCTCCGTCGCATGGAATCCCTGATGCGCTGATGCAGCCCTGGAGAATGGCGTATTGTATCACAGCCGTCCACAATACGACCACGAAGAGTCTCTACATTTGGTATCGAGGTTGCGTAGACAATAGTTTTCAAATGCCCGCATAAATGAAAGTCAAGAGGGTTGAGGTCAGGAGAGCGTGGAGGCCATGGAATTCGTCCTCCTCTACCAATCCATCGGTCACCGAATCTGTTGTTGAGAAGCGTACGAACACTTCGACTGAAATGTGCAGGAGCTCCATCGTGCATGAACCACATGTTGTGTCGTACTTGTAAAGGCACAGGTTCTAGCAGCACAGGTAGAGCATCCCGTATGAAATCATGATAACGTGTTCCATTGAGCGTAGGTGGAAGTACATGGGGCCCAATCAAGACATCACCAACAATGCCTACCCAAACGTTCTTAGAAAATCTTTGTTGATGACGTGATTGCAAAATTGCGTGCGGATTCTCGTCAGCCCACACATGTTGATTGTGAAAATTTACAATTTGATCACGTTGGAATGAAGCCTCATCCGTAAAGAGAAAATTTGCACTGAAATGAGGATTGACACGTTGTTGGATGAACCATTCGCAGAAGTGTACCAGTGGAGGCCAATCAGCTGCTGATAGTGCCTGCACACGCTGAACATGATACGGAAACAACTGGTTCTCCCGTAGCACTCTCAACACAGTGACGTGGTCAACGTTACCTTGTACAGCAGCTACTTCTCTGATGCTGACATTACGGTTATCGTCAACTGCACGAAGAATTGCCTCGTCCATTGCAGGTGTCCTCGTCGTTCTAGGTCTTCCCCAGTCGCGAGTCATAGACTGGAATGTTCCGTGCTCCCTAAGACGCCGATCAATTGCTTCGAACGTCTTACTGTCGTGACACCGTCGTTCTGTGAAATCTGTCTCGATACAAACGTACCGCGCCACGGCTATTGCCCCGTGGTAATCCATACATCAAATGGGCATCTGCCAACTCCGCATTTGTAAACATTGCACTGACTGCAAAACCACGTTCGTGATGAACACTAACCTGTTGATGCTACGTACTGATGTGCTTGATGCTAGTACTGTAGAGCTATGAGTCGAATGTCAACACAAGCACCGAAGTCAACATTACCTTCCTTCAATTGGGCCAACTGGCGGTGAATCGAGGAAGTACAGTACATACTGACGAAACTAAAATGAGCTGTAACATGGAAATTAAGCGTTTCCGGACACATGTCCACGTAACATCTTTATTTATTCGTGTGTGATGAATGTTTCCTGAATGTATGGCCGTACCTTTTTGTAACACCCTGTATAGAAGCGAGTTCTGGTGAGTGAAACACTTTTGGGGCTTTATATGTAAATTGAAACGGATGACTGCAGCCAGCTGCTGCGGGACATTACGCAGAATCAGCGGCGACGAACGAAAATGTGTGCCGGACCGGGACTCTAACCAGGGATCCCCTTCTTACTAGGCAGGTGCGGTAACCAGTGCGCCATCTTGGACAGAGCGTTCATCCTAACTACGGGGACTATCTCGACACGCCTCGCGGCCGTCCCACACTCCCACCGAGCGCCACCTGCCCACAGTCCATGTCCACTACAGATGGGTAATTCGCGAACGAACGGGTGCAAAAGAATGGTTCACCAAGATGAACGATCGGTTCGTAGTTCACTTCGGTCGCGGCGATCTACTTATAGTTCCCGGGAACGAGGAACGATCGGTTCATAGTTCACTTCGGTAGCGACGGTCTACTATAGTTCCCGGGAACGAGGAACGATCGGTTCATAGTTCAGTAGTTCACTTCGGTCGCGGCGGTCACTTCGGCAGTTCTCGCTCAAACCTCGGTGGCGTGCTCGCCTCGGTCTGCCTCAGCCGCACTCGTCGTTCTTCGCATGACCACCTGTCTCAGTTCCACTGCCGACTGCTCCTAGTTAGTTAGTTGTTCGTTTCGTTCACTACGCTCGCCTACTTTACATGTGTTCCAAACCTTTTCTTGCACTTGGTTCTGGCTATTCAGCGTCCACGACCGGTAATCAAGAAGTATTTTATAGTTACGTAAATTACATAAAAATTACGTTGTATATAATAGGTAAGTCTTTTCAGGTAACAAAAGGGCATATCGGCTCACTTCATTATATCGATGAACAGCAGAAGACATGCTTATAACAAGGCAAGTTTGTTTTTTTTTTTTTGTTATTCATATATTTTTTGGTTTCATCGACTTGATTTAGCAGCTAACTTTCAATAATCTGCTTAATTTTTAGTGTAAGAAAATTCATATAAAACGATTTTCGTGGATCTTTCATATACAAAACATCACATTTAGGACGGCTCTAATTATTTTTAATTTTGGTTGTTCTAATTTGCATTACCTGCTAGTTTGGTTTCTTTCAAAATAAAAGTTGGTTGTGGGTCATTTTGGCTCAGTAGGAAAAGCGGTGCCTCTCCATTTGAAAAGACATAGACTGCCATAAAATCGTATTTACTTATTATCTCAAAAACATTTGTTCAGAAGGGGCTTTCAAACCAAAAACTTTATTACTGCGAACTTAATTATTATTATTATTGCTGCCTTAACTTTAATAACGCAACATAAGAACCTAATTTTTTCTAAGCCTGTGACGCAAGTATGAGAAAACCACATTTTATTTTATGCTCCCATAAAGTCTTTACTTCGCCTACGAACTCAGAGACAACGTGAAGTATATATAGGGTGTAAACGATTATTGTTTACAACGTAGCATAGCTATGTAGTGGTACTCGGGGCCGGTTTTCCGTGCGCCACCCTGTATTATTTCCCTGCGATCAGCCACACAAGGCTACGGTTGGCTAAACGAGAGGTTCTGCAGAATCACAGAAATAACTTCTAAAAGTGTGTAAGAGTTCTGTAATGAATAAAAACTCTATACTCCAGGGGGGAGGCAAATGCCCCCTCTTGGTGCCCTCCATCCTTCAGTCACCTACACTACTAGTTTTCAGTTTTTCATAAGAACCATATACCAAGCACAAATGAACGGTGAACGAGTAAAAATAAACAGTTCCCAAAAAAGAACGATCAGCAGTGAACTAGTTCCAAAGGATGAACGAGTTTGGCCATCTCTAATGTCCACTGACTCCTGTTCGCCACTGTGCGATTCTCAAAGGAGATAGGAAGTACTTGTGCATCCGCACATTGCCTAGCTAGGAGTATCAATTATATGAATGCGTGATGTCTGTTCTCTCGGACATATCTGAAAGGACAGACATCAGGCGTTCATACTTTCGGAAGTCTCTTTTTCTGCTGTGAAACGCCCGCTAAGCCCGCTGCGCAGACAGGCAATTAGGATTTTTGAAAGGGCCAAGGAAGTTGCGGTCGGATTCATTTCACTATTGTAATTTATTATCATTTAGTTCACAAATACACTTTTGAAAGAATTAAATTTGCTTCGCGGCTGAAGGCCTCCAAACAGATGCTTTGAAATAAGTTCAGTTTTGGAAAGACATGACACACAGTTAAATAAGATAAATCGTGTACAAATATGAGATCAGCATGCGGAGCGGCTGAAGGCCGCCGGATTAAATCTTCAAAATTCCAAACATATTATGATGATTACTGAAGGCAGAAGGCCACAATGTTTCAAGATGCTAACAGCGCTGATGTCCCACGAGGTGCACAGAAAGAGATAAACAAACCCAATAAGATGGCTGAAGGCCGCAAAGTTAAATTCTGGAAATTAAGGAAATATATATATTGCAACAATCGCTAAAACAATACATTAAGTTTAAAAGTTTCCTTTTTGCAACACCAGCGGCGGAAGGCCCACAATAACTTGTAAAATCTTTCAGAGGAAATTACAATAACCTTTCAAGAGCAGGAGGCGTGATGTTTGGACTTGAAGGAAACTCTGAGAACATATTTCCAGGGCTAAAAGCCTGCAACTAATCTTGCCAAATAAAAAATATAGTTAAATCACAACAACATCATCACTGCCAAAAGGATAATTAAGAGAACGGCACTGAGGAGTCTCCAGTGGATCGGTCTGCCCTCGTTCACTTAGGCGAGACGGTTGGTGAGTCCAACTACACTTCATTTGTACGAGCCCAACCAAGGGACAGTCACGGACCGACCTACCAACCGCTTGCTTGCCACGACGGAGTACACGAGAATTCAGGGTCCCAAAAAAGTTACAAGTATCACTATTCCCAAACAATCGCGAATGTGAACTGAGCTGCCAAAACTACATTCTGGGCAGCAACAACAGGTGAGGAAAAGACACCGCCTAAAAACTCCTTTAGCGGCCAGGGCAGGTAGCCAGAACACTAACGGCCACAAGGCAGAAAATTCCACTGCTGCACTTGACTTGTAGTCAGCCAATATAGTTAATTGCACCGCATGGCGGCTCAGCAATAGAAACACTCGGCGTTGCTCACAGGAAAACCTTCCCAGCAGCGGACCACCGAATCGAACCACCACAACACGAATGGACGTGGCTTGGGTAGTTGAAACCACTACTCACAAGGGAACCTCCCCATCGCACCCCCCTCAGATTTAGTTATAAGTTGGCACAGTGGATAGGCCTTGAAAAACTGAACACAGATCAATCGAGAAAACAGGAAGAAGTTGTGTGGAACTATGAAGAAAATAAGCAAAATATACAAACTGAGTAGTTCATGTGCAACATAGGCAACATCAAGGAACGAACGAACGAAAGAGCGCCGTGGTCCCGTGGTTAGCATGAACATCTGCGGAATGAGAGGTCCTTGGTTCAAGTCCTCCCTGGGGCGAAAATTTTACTTTCTTTATTTTCGCAAAGTTATGATGTGCCCGTTCGTTCATTGGCGTCTCTGTTCACTGTAAGAAGTTCAGTGCCTGTGTTTTGCGACCGCACCATAAAACCGTGTGATTAGTAGACGAAAGGACGTGCATCTCCAATGGGAACCGAAAACATTTGATCGCAAGGTCATAGGGCAACCGATTCCTCGACAGGAAAACACGTCTGATACATTCTATTCGATACTGGTGACGGCATGTGCGTCACATGACAGGAATATGTTGTCGACCCACCTAACTTGTACACTTGGCGAATGTGGAAAAAGATTCTTCTACCTCGCCCGATTTAGGTTTTCTTGCGGATGTGATAATCACTTCCCAAAAAGTGATGAAAACATAAGAGTTTGTCACATAAACTGAAAATAAAAAATTAAACTTTTCACCCGAGGGAAGACTTGAACCAAGGACCTCCCGTTCCGCAGTTGCTCACGCTAACCACGGGACCATGGCGCTCCTGATCTCGGGCTATCCTTTTTGTTGCCTATATTGCACATGGACTACTCAGTTTGAATATTTTGCTTATTTTTTTTCATAGTTCCACACAACTTCTTCCTGTTTTCTCGATTGATCTGTGTTCAGTTTTTCAAGGCCTATCCACTGTGCCAACTTATAACTAAATCTGAGGGGGGTGCGATGGGGAGGTTCCCTTGTCAGCTTTGACGTCCTGGGTCGGTGAACCACGAACCTCGTAGCTATCGGACAGCTTCACACACGCTCCGACACTGCGCAGGGACCGCCAGCCAAACCTGCCGACTGCACCGCGCGGGGATAAATTCCCTGGTACGCAGCAACCGACCGAATGCGTCAGAATGCCAACATCTAAAATAGGAGTCAGTGGAAATAACACCAACTACACACACAACCTGACGAACACTTGCACGAAGACCTGAACGATACCCAACAGCAACTGAGCACGCACGAAGACAAATGGGGAGTTGATGCACACACACACACAGCCGACTCATGAACGATCGGTGAGCTAAAACGCGTTGTCCGGTAGGACGACTGACCGACGATCCACCAAGACCGTGGCCCGGCTCAAGTGATGCGTGGCGGCAATGGTCGGGCGAGCCATGTCGACGCAGACCTCACTGCTACTCCAACCCGACTGCACTAGCGCCGCATTGCAACTCCCCGACTGGCAGGTCCAGACTGCGCTCCACACGCGTCCCAACTGACTGGCAGAACCGAACTCCCAACACAAAACTGCCTAACAACAGACAACGACCGGGAAGTAATAGCAGTCGAGCAAAGATACTACGAGAGGGGATATATCGATACGTGCTGCTAGCGCCGCTCACGGTCAGGCAAAGCAGCAACTCGGTGACAGTAGTAATTTAAATTAACGTAGTGAGGTGGAAGTGCGTTAAAAAACAGGGTGTCAAATAGATGATGGAGGGAACACGAGCCACGGCTCATGCTGCTTCACGTTTTACCGATGGAGCTGCAGTATTACACAATACAGGAAGTGGTGTAGATTTAAAAGTGCCACCGATTATTCTCATCGGTTGATACAATTTGACGTCAACCATGCGCATATGTGCACTATTGTACGGGAGCGCAGTATTCTGCTGTGGAGTAAACTAATGCTAATGTAACAGTACAGAGAATGAATGTCTTCACGTCATTCTGAGCAGCGGTTCTTTTTCTACAGCGTACTGAAATTAAATGTCGTGTGACGAGAGCGTACTGAAACTGGAGCTTAAATTATGAATACTCCGTACTAGCCTTACATTGTTATATCTTTAACATAAGATTATACTACACTGTGCACTATGACTGCATTTAAAATTATTAAATTAGATCGATAATTATATGAAACACTGAAAATAAAACTTCTACATCTACATGTACATCCATCGCAAGCCACCTGACGGTATGTGGCGGAGGGTACCTTGAGTACCTCAATCGGTTCTCCCTTCTGTTCCAGTCTCGTATTGTCGTGGAAAGAAGGACTGTCGGTATGCCTCTGTGTGGGCTCTAATCTCTCTGATTTTATCATCGTGGTCTCTTCGCTAGATATACGTAGGAGGGAGCAATATACTGCTTGACTCCTCGGTGAAGGTATGTTCTCGAAACTTCAACAAAAGCCCGTACCGAGCTACTGAGCGTCTCTCCTGCAGAGTCTTCCACTGGAGTTTATCTATCATCTCCGTAACGCTTTCGCGATTACTAAATGATCCTGTAACGAAGCGCGCTGCTCTCCGTTGGATCTTCTCTATCTCTTCTATCAACCCTATCTGATACGGATCCCACACTGCTGAGTACTATTCAAGCAGTGGGCGAACAAGCGTACTATAACCTACTTCCTTTGTTTTCGGATTGCATTTCCTTAGGATTCTTCCAATGAATCTCAGTCTGGCATCTGCTTTACCGACGATCAACTTTATATGATCATTCCATTTTAAATCACTCCTAATGCCTACTCCCACATAATTCACGGAATTAACTGCTCCCAGTTGCTGACCTGCTATATTGTAGCTAAATGATAGGGGATCTTTCTTTTTATGTATTAGCAGCACATTACACTTCTCTACATTGAGATTCAATTGCCATTCCCTGCACCATGCGTCAATCGCTGCAGTTCCTCCTGCATTTCAGTACAATTTTCCATTGTTACAACCTCTAGATTCACCACAGCATCATCTGCAAAAAGCCTCAGCAAACTTCCGATGTCATCCACAAGGTCATTTACGTATATTGTGAATAGCAACGGTCCTATGACACTCCCCTGCGGCGCACCTGAAATCACTCTTACTTCGGAAGACTTCTCTCCATTGAGAATGACATGCTGCGTTCTGTTATCTAGGAACTCTTCAGTGCAATCACACAATTGGTCTGATAGTCCATATGCTCTTACTTTGTTCATTAAACGACTGTGGGGAACTGTATCGAACGCCTTGCGGAAGTCAAGAAACACGGCATCTACCTGGGAACCTTCGACCATAGATACTAGTAGACTGGCCTTGCTGTGCAGAAGCCATAGGGCTGGTGTGGCTCCAACATAAACCGCGTGACTGTTGGCAAAGCGTGGCGGGATTTCAAATCAGCGGTCTCCCATCCTTTGTTTGTATCGTATTTTACCTACATTTCTCAATTGTCTGCCAGACGCTTCCAACAAAAGTTACTTTTTTATTTGCGAAAAATTATGTCAGAACTACATTTGATTTGAATTTGTTCACAGTACCATTTATAAAATCTACCAAATACATCGAACGCCCCTCTAGTGGGCAGCGGGACGAAATTACTATAAACTATCGATTAAAGTAAAATGTTGTTAAAATTGTTTTAAACAATAAGAGCCGCGTTTTGAGCTCTAGTCACTTATTAAAGAAAATGGGATTTGGGAATTATGTAAACTATAGGTGCCAAAATTGTCGACTTTAGGAGCAGGTACATTTTAGAGTATCAATTTTAGGTGCACTTCAAAGGTTCAATTCCTACTATTTTTACAAAACTTTAAACTATCAGTTTAAAAAAAATTATATTTTAGATGAAAGGTGAGACTTTGAAGTTTCAGAAAATAGTTTGGAGCCTACATTTATTTAATAGTATTAGAAGGTAGAAAAAAATTCTCTTCATGGGTCCACTATAGGTGCTCTTACCTTTTTATAATCTCACTTGTATGTACAAAAAAGCGCGTATGTGCAGATGGCTTAAAGTTTTTCCGTTTCAGGGCCGGTATCCAAAGCTGCCTTCGGTTTTTATCCTTAGGGAACCTATGAGTAGGAACGAGAAACAGTTATACTTACTTCTGTAACCGAATTATCACAGACACTTTCCAAAACGTAATATGAGTCTGACTTTACAGGCATCACTTTCAACACTTTAATTTACGTGACACTCTATTTCCAGTGTAAAAAACATATAAAAGTCAACTCAGCAGATTTCAATAAACGCATCTGCACTATCATAGAAACACATGTGAAATCTAATGCCATTTCCCCCGACAAAACGCTGAGTACAGCCATAAGCGCAACATGGAACAACCATGTTTTGCCAACATTCACGTGACTTTAGCCCAGAGATTTTGGAGCCACTAAAATGACGTCAGGGCCAGTCTATTATATTTATGGTCGAAGCTGGGAACCCGTGTGAACTTCTTTGACCCCGCAGACCGTTAGACAGGCAACCTGCAACTCGAACCGTGCAGTGTGTTTACCGGTTAGTGACACAGATACTACAGCGCGCCTCCCCCGTCCCGTGGATGTGCGCCCGACTCTTCTAAGCCGACGCAGCAGCGGAGTTGTGATGAGCGACACTTCCGCCACGCAGGCAGACGTGTCTGGGGCGTACAGGAGCCGCCAGTCCGTCTACCTTGTGAGCGGCAAGTGTGTTCCTGCCCTGCCGTGGCGCCCACGTAAGGTGAGCGCCCTATACGGGCCGCCCTGCCCGGCCACCTGTTTGAGCGGGGAAAGTCTTACGGCGGAAGACTGGGCGGAGGGGGAGGGGTGGCTCGGCGTTTACCGGCGCCGCCGACAGGTGTCAGGCGCATCGAGCTTCCGACAGGCGGCGTAGCGTCCCGACCTCTGCGGTAAAGCGGATTCTTCTTTCAAAAAATTTTAAAAATCACTGGGAACTGTTTGCTGCTTTTTCTCGCAAAAGTCTCGCCTTTTAGTCATTGGAACGCGTCTGGCTCTAGCCTGTCACACGTTTCATTCTTTTTTCCACTCAGCACATTTAATTCATCGATATGTTCGCTACTCTGTGGTCCCCAGAGGAGATCGGAACTGATTATTCAATACATTCCGAGGTATGTGCAAAAGAGGGGAGTGTGTGATGATCGTAGACGATTTTCTTTCACTTTTCTCAATTATAAAGAGCTTGATTAATTTATTCTGGTAGTTAGTGGGGAGTGAAAACATGGCCCTTATACACTACTGGCCATTAAAATTGCTACACCAAGAAGAAATTCAGATGATAAACGGGAGGAGATCGGAACTGATCATTCAATACATTCCGAGGTATGTGCAAAAGAGGGGAGTGTGTGATGATCGTAGACGATTTTCTTTCACTTTTCTCAATTATAAACAGCTAGACTAATTCATTCTGGTAGTTAACGGGAAGTGAAAACGTGGCCCTTATACGCTACTGGCCATTAAAATTGATACACCAAGAAGAAATGCAGATAAAAACCGGGTATTCATTGGACAAATATATTATACTAGAACTGACATCTGATTACATTTTCACGCAATTTGGGTGCATAAATCCTGAGAAATCAGCACCCAGAACAACCACCTCTGGCCGTAATAATGGCCTTGATACGCCTGGGCATTGAGTCAAACCGAGCTTGGATGGCGTGTACAGGTACAGCTGCCCATGCAGCTTCAACACGATACCACAGTTCAGTATTTGTGACGAGCCATTTGCTCGGCCACCATTGACCAGACGTTTTCAGTTGGTGAGAGATCTGGAGAATGTGCTGGCCAGGACAGCAATCGAACATTTTCTGTATCCAGAAACGCCTGTACAGGACCTGCAACATTCGGTCGTGCATTATCCTGCTGAAATGTAGGGTTTCATAAAGATCGAATGAAGGGTAGAGCCACGGGTCGTAACACATCTGAAATGTAACGTCCACTGTTCAAAGTGCCATCAATGCGAACAAGAGGTGACCGAGAGACCGAGATGTGTAACCAATGGCACCCCATACCATCACGCCGGGTGATACGCCAGTATGGCGATGACGAATACACTCTTCCAATGTGAGTTACCGCGATGTCACCAAACACGGATGCGACGATCATGATGCTGTAAACAGAATCTGGATTCGTCCGAAAAAATGACGTTCTGCCATTCGTGCACCCAGGTTCGTCGTTCAGTACACCATCGCAGGCGCTCCTATCTGTGATGCGGTGCCAAGGGTAACCGCAGCCACTGTCTCCGAGCTGATAGTCTATGCTGCTGCAAACGTCGTCGAACTGTTCGTGCAAATGGTTGTTGCCTTGCAAACGTCTCCATCTGCTGACTCAGGGATCGAGACGTGGCAGCACGATCCGTTACAGCCATGCGGATTAGATGCCTGTCATTTCGACTGCTAGTGATACGAGGCCGTTGGAATCCAGCACGGTGTTCCGTATTACCCTCCTGAACCCACCGATTCCATATTCTGCTAACAGTCATTGGATCTCGACCAACGCGAGCAGCAATGTCGCGATTCGATAAACCGCAATCGCGATAGGCTACAATCCGACCTTTATCAAAGTCGGAGCCGTGATGGTACGTATTTCTCCTCCTTGCACGAGGCATCACAACAACGTTTCACCAGGCAACGCCGGTCAACTGCTGTTTGTGTATGAGAAATCGGTTGGAAACTTTCCTCATGTCAGCACGTTGTAGCTGTCGCCACCGGCGCCAGCCTTGTCTGAATGCTCTGAAAAGCTAATCATTTGCATATCACAGCATACTCTTCCTGTCGGTTAAATTTCGCGTCTGTAGCACGTCACCTTCGTGTTGTAGCATTTTTAATGGCCAGTAGTGTACTTTCTGCTCGCCTTGGCATGCCTTCAACGGACGCAGGTGACAGGAGGCGCGCTTCAGGGTAACGCCAGCCATCTGCGTACTGTGAGTGGCTGCCCGCTCTCGCACTCACCGCGGCGCCTAGTGGAGTGCATCTGTGATAAGATTAGCAGAGCTCGGGGAAGAAAGCACTTGCGTGGCGAGTTTGGCGAAGTTGCCCAGTCCTCGTCAGTTATCGAATACGAATACACAGGTTTCTCCAAAAGACAGAAGTGCAAACGCACTGTTGACACCTTGAGTGTAAACGTTGAGAAGACAAAGACACGGAAAGTTATTGGTGGGACGCCCTTTGATAAATGAGGAATCGGAATCTCTCAGAGCGGCGATGTTGCACGGGGGACATTCGCAAGTTGCTGGAAAGACGAGTTAGGTTAGGTCAGCGTTCGAAACCTTCCAAAAAGCTACGCCCAACTTTGCAGAGCAAATCTATTAAAAGCTTTCGCGTTGGAGAAATAATGTATGCAGTTTGGGATTGGTCATAAGGACAGTTTGGATGGACTCACACGCTAAAGGAGTAGGAGAGCAAAGTGACACGGCAATTCGTAGTTCAGAGGTGTATAGAACAGACTTCTTCACGGCATGGCGTAGAGGGGAGACACTTGGTCGATGCGAGGCGGGTACAGACCTGGAGAGGAGGTCGATTCACGAGCAGATGACCCACGCCATGACGGCAGCTGTCCACGCCTGCGACGTCACCGTGCCTCGGCTCCCTCAAATGGTGTAAGGATCGCAGCAACGGCGTACGACAGAGCTTCACAACATACGTGCTCGCGGAGCAAGCTGTGAGGAGCAAGGCGCGAGCACGGAGCAGCGCGAGCACGCTACCCCCACTACCGGACCAGAGCGGAGAGTGGGGAGAGTCACGTGGTGCACACAACAGCTGCCGCCAGTCGATGTAAATCCGCGGCCACCTGCAGGGATATCACTCACGAATTGTTACTGCGATAAATGAAACAAATAAAGGAGAATGTACACGTGCCACATAATTTTATTAGCTTACTGTATGCCTCTACATTCGCATTAATTTGTGAACTGTTACACAATAAAAGGTGTCACTGAAGTGTGGGATTCTCGGTTATCTTGTACTTTTTGCCCTTTACAATTGCGTCTATGTTCGGAGTAATTGTTCTTGTGCATTTTAGGCGCAGCGTGCAGTTTAAATTTCGATCAGACAATGCGTTTCTCAGGCGCGTCTTGTTACATTTCATTGCAGAGAACAGTTGTTCACAAACATACGTGGAACCGAACATTGATATTATTGTAGTCGCCAGTGTGTGCAAACGAGGAAATCTATCCTGAGGGAAGTGTCTGTAGAATTCCAAAATGTTTTTCTTGTTCTGAAATTTGTCTCTGTATTCTCTGTCACACTGCAGGTCAATAATTTCTTGCTGCAGCTCAGGACGAATCTCTTAAATATTCGCTGAATATGGAGAGAACAGATCAAAATCACTGTCTAGTGCTGTCAGATCTTGAAAGCGCTGATCAACTAAACTATGTGAATAGCGTTCACAGTCTTTGTGAACATCTTGCATGGATGACAATTTAGGAAAATGAGCTAGGCTTCCTGTTTCCAGCTGACTCACCCAAAGTGTCAATTTCATTTTAAAAGCTCGTATTCGATCTAGGAAATGAGTAATTAGCAGATCTTTACCTTGTAGTAAAATGTTCAAAACATTCAGATGGCTAGTTAAAACTGCTAAGAACGCGAGATCACATTCAAACGTGCGCGCGCATTTCCCATCCCTCCCCTCCCTCCCTACTCCGCGACCTTGCACCTGCTCGCGAGCACGTGCCTGAGCAGACGCGAGTACTCGCGCACAAAGCCGGCCAGTTGTTAAGCCCTGGCGTACGAAGTTCGTGCTGCATGACAGGCACGTTGGATCAGATGAATATCAGTCACTGTGTGGTGGCCTTCCCGCCATAGTTTTACTCTTCGGTGCTCTACTTCTCTTTACTCACTATTCTTCCGATGCAACCATCACCAAGACTTCAACTTCACTGTTAGTAGTCCGTTAACACGGTTTCTTGTTCGTTCAGTCTATCTTATGAGAACGTATCCAGCCCTTTCTCCCTGAAGATCCACAATTATCACAGGTTCTTTGTGTACACTGACCAACCACATGTAACGGAACCTATTAAAAGCTTTACTTTACCGAAGTATGCGATACCCTCCAAATTCAACCAGTTTAACGAGTATTTATGATTATAGGAAAGTTATTGTGTATGTTAACAATGATTTCATAACATGTCTCCATAAACAGTCAACCCATTCAATTATACTGAATAACTGACCGACACAAAAGTTTATATCACTTGATCACTGATACAGCAAATGTCATCATGTAAAAACACTAAGTTCATCTTAAATAATTAATATGAAGTACGAAAAATAGTGGCCAACTTAGGTATTTTGGATCTCCTTAAATAAAAATCACCCAGTGGAACCTATTTGTTCACTAGGAGCGTTTTCACTATTCATGTAAACACTCTTATTTTAGACGAAAACCAATGTAATTCTTAATAATTCATATTATTTACTTATTTATGAAAATTAGAGAAGTCAGCTGACAAACTTCTAAAAAACGGCTTTTTTGTAACAAAAAATTATTCTGTCAAGTCATCAAATCTGTCTGTCATTTTAATAACCTGTTAAATTATGTCACTCGATATAAATTAATAATTTTTCTGCACAAATTACGAAAACAGATGTACATGTGACTTATAAACTAGATCTCTTTCAAAAATGGCTCTGAGCACTATGGGACTTAACTTCTTTGGTGATCAGTCCCCTAGAACTTAGAACTACTTAAACCTAACTAACGTAAGGACATCACACACATCCATGCCCGAGGCAGGATTCGAACCTGCGACCGTAGAGGTCGCGCGGTTCTAGACAGTAGCGCCTAGAACCGCTCGGCCACTCTGGCCGGCCTACATCTCTTTCTAGTAGTTCTTTGACAAGGTTATAAATACAAACAGCAAGAAGGGTTGGGAGCAGAGTCTGAATGTCACTTTGGTAATGTGTATGTGTGTTATTGTTCGAGGTGGATAAACATAGCAAAGAACATGTAAAAGAAGTACTACTTTGTGATGTGTCATTGTCTTTGGTGGACAGTGGAATTAAGATGGCCACCAGAGTAATAAATATTTGAAGTTTAAATATTTGTTGGTTTCGCTCATTACTTATCATCAAAAGGACATAAAAAACACGGGACCTCATATTTTTACCCCTAGACAACCAGATTTAGAGCCAGCATTAGCATCGGGACACAGCAGCGATCCAGCAAGCAGCAGAGATTATCAAAATGAATTTTAATAGCGCCAACCTAACATCAAGTGCTAACAAGTTCCGTAAATGGGAGTGAAATAGTGCGAGTATAGCAATATCTATGACTAGGCGACCATTATACACATTATGACCAACGACCTACTGTCGATATAAAACCGCTCAGGCGATAGCACCGTCGCCTGGCCAGGGGTGACTGCTAGTCCGACACGCCCACGGTGCATGTGGTATCAGTGAGTGTGCTGTCCGGGTGAAGAAAGGGGAAGGCACGCTATATATCAGTTTCACCGAGGGCAGACTGTGATAGCCACGAAGCCCGGCACGAGAATTGAGAAGAGCTGTGGTGAGTGTCTTCAACACATTGCGAAACTAAGGTGAAAGCACGTCCAGATTTTGTGGGGCTTGGCGGCCACACATCATTGCGGATGTCGGACGTCATAGGCTGGACAGACCAGTAAAACACGCCAGGCGGCGAACTATGGCGGAACTACCATCATGCCGGGCAGAGCACAAGTGTGTCTGAACACACAGTGCACCAAATACTGCGAACGGTGCGCGTCTACAACTGACGACCCATGCATGTGCCAATGTTAATACCAGCACATCGGCATCTACTACTGAAATGAGGATGTTACCTCCGGCACTGAATGTTGGTGATATGACCGAGCGTTGCACGGTCTGATGAATCCCAGTACCTTCTACATCGTGCCGATGAGAGAGTAAAAATCCGTCGTCTTCCAACGGAACAGCTCCTTGACACCAGTTCTGCGGGGCAGAGACAGGCTGGCGTTGGCTCCATTATGCTTTGGGGAACACTCATGTGAGCATCCAAGAGTTCAGAGGAGCTCGTGCAAAGCACCATGACGGCGAAGGAGTATCGTACTCTGGTTGCAGACCACGTACACCCCTTCTCGACGATCACGTTTCCCGACGGGAGTGGTATTTTTCAGCAAGATAATGCGCCATGTCACAAGGCCCGGAGTGTAATGGAGTGCGAGGCACCATGACGGCGAACGAAGGTCGTACACTGGTTGCAGACCATGCACACCCCTTCTTGACGATCACGTATCCCGACAGCAGTGGCATTTTTCTGCAAGATAATGTGCCATGTCACAAGGCCCGGAGTGTAATGGAGTGCTAGGCACCATGACGGCGAAGGAAGGTCGTACACTGGTTGTAGACGACGCACACCTCTTCTTGACGATCGCGTTTCCCGACGGCAGTGGCATTTTTCTGCAAGATAATGCGCCATGCCACAAGGCCCGAAGTGTAATGAAGTGCTAGGCACCATGACGGCGAAGGAGTTTCGTACACTGGTTGCAGACCATGCACACCCCTTCTTGACGATCACGTATCCCGACAGCAGTGGCATTTTTCTGCAAGATAATGCGCCATGTCACAAGGCCCGGAGTGTAATGGTATGCAAGGCACCATGACGGCGAAGGAGTGTCGTACACTGGTTGCAAACCACGCACACCCCTTCTTGACGATCACGTTTCCCGACACCAGTTGCATTTTTCAGCAAGATAATGCGCCATGTCACAAGGCCCAGAGTGTAATGGTGTGCAAGGCACCATGACGGCGAAGGAGTGTCGTACACTGGTTGCAGACCGCGTACTCCCCTTCTTGACGACCACGTTTCCCAATTGCAGTATCGTTTTTCAGCAAGATAATGCGCCATGTCACAAGACCCGGAGTGTAATGGAGCGCAAGGCACCATGACGGCGAAGGAGTGTCGTACACTGGTTGCAGACTGCATACACCCGTTCTTGACAATCATGTTTCCCGACGGCAGTGCCATTTTTCAGCAAGACAGTGCGCCATGTCACAAGGCCTGGAGTGTAATAGAGTGCAAGGCACCATGACGGCGAAGGAGTGTCGTACACTGGTTGCAGACCTCGTACACCCCTTCTTGACGATCATGTTTCCTGACGGTAGTGGCATTTTTCTGCAAGATGGAGTGTTTCGAGGAACACAGTGCTGCGTTGCAATTGATGTGCTGGCCCCGAAACTAGCCAGATGTGAACCCTGTAGAACACGTCTGGGATATGATTAAATGTTACGTCAGAACTCATCGCCCCTCTCTCTGGAATTTGTGCCATGTGTGTGCAAACGTAGTACCAACATCCTCCAGCGACCTACCAAGGCCTGATTGCTGCTGCTCTTATCCGTGTCAGAGGCGGACATGCCGGCTGTTAGGTAGGTGGTTATAATCTTCTGGCTGATCAGTGTATATGCACCCAGCCTCCCGTGATTAGTATTTGATCTTTGTTCTTTCTGATCAATCATGGAATTTGCAACCAGTAAATTAATGTAATTTGTAACTCTTGTTTCACTACAGTAGCTGATAGTCCCCATCACTGATAAGTAATTACTAATGTTTCATCAGGGCCCGCGACTACAGTCCACGTGTTAGAGTCAACCGGTTTCTTTCATTTCAGTCGGCACAATTCGTTTACATAAACCTGGACCGTAGTGAGAGACTTGCGTCATGAGAGAGAATAGTCAGAGCATGTCAGTGACTACAGTCTTGCCCTGTGGCACTTGGCATCACTTTATTACCACCCCAGAACGCTTACTCCACAGCTACCCACAGCTCGTCGGTACAGTGCTGTGCATTAAAAGTGCAGCACCAGGAGACAACAGCAAGTGGCTCAAGGCCCCAGCGTCTGACCTCTCGTTTACCTTTCCTAGAACGCCGAACTTCAGTTTACTCACTACACGACTCTCGTAGCCCTCTACCAGACGCTCCAGAAATCCCAACGATCCGTCGAGACCCACCCCAGTCCTCTCCTGGTGCAACCAATGGTTCCTCTAGATGAACCCCTACAAAGCTCACTTCATAATTACATTGATGAGCCAAAACATTGTGACCACCTGCTCAATAGCTTGTTTGTCCCTATTTGGGGCAAAACACATCACTAGTTCCGCGTATCACGGACCTGACAGTTTGTTGGTAGGTTCGTGGAGGTATGTGGTATTAGATGTCTACGTGCAGGTCAAGTAATTCGCGAAAATACGGGCCGCTGATTTGCGTAGAAGGTGATGACGCCCGAGTTCGACCCAGATGGATACTACAGGATTTACATTAGGCGAGTCTTGTCGCCGACACATCAATGTGAGTTCACTACAATGCTCCTCTGTAGCGCTGTTCCTGCTCCGAGACACGGAAAATTATACTGCTGAAAGATGACCTCGCCGTCGGGAAAGACATGCATGATGGATGCAGGTGGTTCGCAGCTGTCAGCATGTCTTCGATTACTACCACAGGTCCCATGCAAGCGCAAGTGAATGTCCCCTACAGCGTAATATTGCTCCCACCAGCTTGCGTCAGTGGCGCTTTGCACGTTTCGATCCGCCATTTATCTCGATGACGGCGTTTGTGGAAACGACCTGCGAATTAGTGTAGTAAAAATGTGATCCATCGGAAGAGCCGACATGTCGAATCTCGATGGTCCCGTGTCCACTGCAGTCGTAATTGAAGATGCCGTTCGATCAACGTTTGAGCACGTAGGGGTGGTCTGCTGCGGAGCTCCGTCTTCAAGAATGTACGATGAACGGTGTGCTCCGAAACACTAGTACGTGCTCCAGAGTTGTGCCTTTTTGGTAGAGATGCCAATCTATCCTACTTTACAGAGCAGACGAGGCACCGAACCCCACTTTCTGTGAAGAGTCGTGGACACCGACACGGTAGTTCAGCGTGTTCTGTTAGAGGGCTAGATACACTCTGTCATAAAAAATAAATAAATAAAAACCTGACTGACTGAACGGCTCAATAAATTCCCTGAACGGGTGTCATTGAACGTCCGCCCTGAACATATACAACGAACAATAGAGAACACAATGAGATCAACAAAGGAAAAAAATTGGGGGTAGCGTCTTTGATTCAAATCGAAAACCTCTTCGGACCCGGGTTCGAATCCCGCCGCTGCTTAAATTTTGATTAACAAGCAGCATTGGCTGCCGAAGACTTCCGGTATAAGAAGTCACCCTCATTCTGTCAACGGCCTTGTCAAAGAGAGCGGAGGACCGGACAGAGGTCAGAGCATTCTCTTGTCCTAGGGGTGTAAAACTGCCCCTGAAGACGGAAAAATCAGCAATGATCGATGGCATGAGAATGCAGAAGGCAATGGAAACCACTGCATTAAACACATGTAACGTGTATCGACAGAAAATGTGGCCTGTAATTGAAGAAGTGTCATGATGGTCTCCCCATTGGCAACAGTTTCCAGAATAGTCTCCCCTTCGGATCTCTGGGAGGGCACTGCCAAGGGGGAGGTTACCGTGACAAAAAGACTGAATAATCAACTGAAAGATAACTTTCTACGAGTCGGAGCTTGGAAGGTTAGAAGCTTGAACGTGGTAGGGGAACTAGAAAATCTGAAAAGGGAAATGCAAAGGCTCAATCTAGACACAGCACGGATCAGTAATGTGAAGTGGAAAGAAGACAAGGATTTCTGGTCAGATGAGTACAGGGTAATATCAACAGCAGCAGAAAATGGTGTAACAGGAGTAGGATTCGTTATGAATAGGAAGGTAGGGCAGAGAGTGTGTTTGTGTGAACAGTTCAGTGACAGGGTCTCTCTTATCAGAATCGACAGTAAACCAACACCGACAACGATAGTTCAGTTATACATGTTGCCGTCACAAGCTGAAGATAATACAGTATGTAAAGGGAGATGGAAATCGTAGTCTTGGGGGACTGGAATACAGTTGTAGGGAAAGGAGTAGAAGAAAGGTTACAGGAGAATATGGGCTTGGGACAAGGAATGAGAAAGGAGAAAGACAAATTGAGTTCTGTAAGGAGTATCAGCTAGTAATGGCGAATAGCCTGTTCAAGAACCACAAGAGGAGGAGGTATACTTGGAAAAGGCCGGGTGATACGGGAAGATTTCAGTTAGATTACATCATGGCCGGACATAGATTCCGAAATCGGATACTGGATTGTAAGACGTACCCAGGAGCAGACACAGAACGCAATATAGTTGCGATGAAGAGGCTGATGTTTAAGACATTAGTCAGGAAGAATCAATACGCAAAGAAGTGGGATACGGAAGTACTAAGGAGTGATGAGATACACTTGAAGTTCTCTAAGGCAAGGAAATGAGGAATATCTGAGTAGGCAGTGCAGTTGAAGAGGAATGGACATCTCTAAAAAGGGCCATCACAGAAGTTGGGAAGGAAAACATAGGTACAAAGAAGGTAACTGCGAAGAAACCACGGGTAACAGAAGAAAAACTTCAGTTGATTGATGAAAGGAGGAAGTACAAAAATGTTCTGGGAAACTCAGGAATACAGAAATACAAGTCGATGAGGAATGACATAAATAGGAAGTGCAAGGAAGCTAAGATGAAATGGCTGTAGGAAAAATGTGAAGATATTAAAAAAGAAATTGTTTCTGGAAAGACAGACTCAGCATACAGGAAAGTCAAAACAGCCTTCGGTGACATTAAAAGCAACGGTGGTAACATTAGGAGTGTAACGGGAATTCCACTGTTAAATGCAGAGGAGAGAGAGGATAGGTGGAAAGAATACATTAAAAGCCTCTATGAGGGTGAAGATTTGTCTGATGTGATAGAAGAAGAAACTGAAGTCGATTTAGAAGAGATATGGGATACGGTATTAGAATCAGAAATTAAAAGAGCTTAAGGTCAAATAAGGCAGAAGGGATAGATAACATTCCATCAGAATTTCCAAAATCATTGGGGGAAGTGGCAACAAAACGACTATTCACGATGGTGTGTAGAATTATGAGTCTGGCGACGTACCATCTGACTTTCGGAAAAGCATTATCCACACAGTTCCGAAGACGGCAAGACCTGACAAGTGCTATAATTATCGCACAATCAGCTTAACAGTTCATGCATCCAAGTTGCTTACAAGAATAATATACAGAAGAATGGAAAAGAAAATTGAGAATGCGTTAGGTGAGGATCAGTTTGGCTTTAGGAAAAGTAAAGGGACGAGAGAGGCAATTCGGACGTTACGGCTAATGATGGAAGCAAGACTATAGAAAATCAAGACACGTTCATAGGATTTGTCGACCTGGAAAAAGAGTTCGACAATGTAAAATGGTGCAAGATATTCGAAATTCTGCGAAAAATAGGGGTAAGCTATAGGGAGAGACGGGTCATATACAATATGTACAACAGCCAAGAAGGAATAATAAGAATGGACGACCAAGAACGAAGTACTCGTATTAAAAGTGTGTGTAAGACAAGGATGTAGCCTTTAGCCCCTACTTTCAATCTGTACATCGAGGAAGCAATGATGGAAATAAAAGAAAGGTTGAGGAGTGGAATTAAAATTCAAGGTGAAAGGATATCAATGACACGATTCCTGAGTGAAAGTGAAGAAGGACTTCAAAACGAAGGAGGACATCAAAAGCAGACAATCAATGGCAGAAAAGGCATTCCTGGCCAAGAGAAGTCTACTAATATCAAATATCACCCTTAAATTGAGGAAGAAATTTCTGAGAATGTACGTCTGGAGTACAGCATTGTATTGTAGTGAAACGTGGATTGTGGGAAAACCGGAACAGGAGAGAATCGAAGCATTGGAGATGTGGTGCTACAGACGAATGTTGAAAATTAGGTGAACTGATAAGGTAAGGAATGAGGAGGTTCTATGCAGAATCGGAGAGGAAAGGAATATGTGGAAAACACTGATAAGGACTGATTTGGACAGAGGTGACCAAACGCAACAGAAACGTTAAAATTCGAGACGAACATGTAGCGACGAGTTTATTTGCTTTATTTCAATGTGCTGTCCCGGCAATCCACTTGTTCAAGTTGTTTCCTGCATAAAAGAAATGGGATTCGGAGTAATTAAAGTTTAGTAGGAAGCTTCCTGACAGGTTACATGTGCCGGACCGGGAATCGAACCCAGGACTTACGCCTTTCGCGGGCAAGTGCCTCAGCAACTAATGTAACCGATAGCGAACTCACGATCTGTCCTCACAGATTTCTTCAATCAGTACATCCTCACTTACATACCAAACTTATCAGAAATTCTCTCTCGTAATTAGCGAAACTACCACTCTTGGAAGAAAGCAGTTTTAATCTGCCAGGTAGTTTCATATCAGAGTACATTCCGCTGAAGAGGAAAAAATTCATTCTGGAATTCAATTCAGTGTTCATGGATCATGTTATTTATTGATAAAGGCTAATAACGACCATAATACACCCTAAGACAAAAAAAGAAAGAAACAGAAGAACGACGACGGAATTATCCGAAAGGAAAGGATCTCGGTAGCTGTGATTTACATGTACAGACAGAAAAATGATTATAATTTCAAAAAAAATGGATGATTGATTCAAGAGAAAAATCTCCACAAACTGAGCAAATCAATAGCGCTTTGGTCCACCTCTGGCCCTTACACAAGCAATTATTCTACCTCCCACTGATTGACAGAGTTGTTGAATGTCCTACCGAGGGATGTCGTGCCAAGTTCTGTCCAACTGGCGCGTCAGATCATCAACATCTTTAGCTGATTGGATGCCCCTGCCTACGATGCTGCAAACGTTCTCAGTTGGGGAGGCATCAAGCGATCTTCCTGGCCAATGTCGGACTTGGCAGGCACGAAAACAATCAGTTGAAACTTGCTGTTTGCGGGCAGGCATTGTCTTCCTGAAATCTAAGTCTAGGATGACTTGCCATGAAAGTCAACAAAACGAGGCGTCGAATGTCGCCGACGGACCGCTATGCTGCAAGGCTGCCGCGGATAACGACGAAAGGTGTCTTGCTATGAAATGAAAGAGCGCTCCGGGCCATCACTCCTGGCTGTTGGGCCGTGTGGCAGCTATCGTCAGCTAGAATGTTTTCGCAGATTTCAGATTTTTTAGAGCCAACCATGGCTTCTTTTTTAACACCACTTAACTGACAAGTGCTTTAGCTGGCATCCAAAATATGTTGTTGTTCTTCACAATCAAATGGTTCAAATGGCTCTGAGCACTATGGGACTCAACTTCTGAGGTCATTAGTCTCCTAGAACTTAGAACTAGTTAAACCTAACTAACCTAAGGACATCACAAACATCCATGCCCGAGGCAGGATTCGAACCTCAGGATTCGAACCTGCGACCGTAGCGGTCTTGCGGTTCCAGACTGCAGCGCCTTTAACCGCACGGCCACTTCGGCCGGCTCTTCACAATCATTTAGCTTCTTTTCTAGAGATTTTCTTGACTATAGGAAAGCATTACAATCCATGTTTAATAAAGAGAAATTATTTGTATTGATCTAAGACTTCAAAACACTCTTCGATATTCCATGAAAATCTTTTGTTAGAAGGAATCAAAAAGGACAACAAAGCAAACTAAAGTTGTGTTATTGTATCATCCAAGCCCGTCAGCATATACACACACAGCTGACAGCCTTACTGAAGACGCTGTTGCGCAATAGCCGACAAAGTACGGCAACTTCACAAAAATGAAGGAAGCTGTTCTGAGCAAAGCTGACATTGATTTATGCAGAATGAATCAGAAGTGTTATGCTTCATAGCTGCAATAAACAATACGCCACCGACTAAGTGAGGTAATGTTACAGTGCAGATATTCTGAAGTTCTTCCTGTAAGTACCTAGCAGGAACATTATTTCATTTTTTATTGTGAGGCAAAGGAAGTTATGTGAAAGATCCTAACATGAGGATGTTTATTTAAATACATTTTTCCCTCAGAATATGGGGTCTTAAAAATGGGCTAATATTTTATCTGCATATCATAAAAATGAAATCTCAAATCATTATGTGGTGTCACCGCCAGACACCACACTTGCTAGGTGGTAGCTTAAATCGGCCGCGGTCCATTAGTACATGTCGGACCCGCGTGTCGCCACTGGCAGTGATCGCAGACCGAGCGCCACCACACGGCAGGTCTCGAGAGACGTACTAGCACTCGCCCCAGTTGTACGGACGACATTGCTAGCGACTACACGTACGAAGCCTTTCTCTCATTTGCCGAGAGACAGTTAGAATAGCCTTCAGCTAAGTTAATGGCTACGACCTAGCAAGGCGCCATTTGTACCATTGCATGTACCTCAAGATAGAGTCTCACTTGTATCATCCAGAATGCTGTATACCAAAGGACAATATAAAAGTTAAGTGTTCTAGTAGCTACGTTCTTTTCTTTATCACATTCATTACGAATCCTGTTCCAGACTTAACGCCAGACGGCGTGAGTTGACGCGTGCCCTTTCGGCTACTTCACTGTGGACTGGCTGCCTTAACAGTCCACTACACATTATATTGGCATTCCAAGTACAAGTGCATCCAGGTATCATTTTTCTAATGAGATGCCTAAGGCAAGCATCAAACTTTTTCTTCTTTTGTTCTTCCCGGAAGCTTTATATTTTCAACATGCAAACGTTTTCTCTCCTGCTATGAAAGTTATTAAAATGAAAGGCCGTACTCGCGTTTTAAGGTACGATGCAAAATAATGTGGAACAATTAGTTCCTGAAGTTGTTCCAAATTGAATGACATACTCGATGTGAGTACCATTGACTAAATTATTTTTCAAGAACCTTTTCAATTTGAAAAGAATCCTTCAAAATAATAGCGTTGCTGACATTTTGGCTGGTCTGTGTGTACCATTTGATCCAATTGTTCTTCAAAAAGTTAAGACTTACCCGATAATATCTACCTTATAGCGTTTTCGTATACATCCGTCCACTTCATAAATACCTTTCACACTGCAATTATTGGAAAAGAAAATAGCACAATTTCATTTTTTCTGGCTTTTTTGTACAGACGTTTAGCTAATTTCCCTTTGGAGAGTTGGTAACAATGGTCTCACCGTTTCATTAGGGAGAATTTCAGTGTCAGAGCGAAACATACCGTCATCTCTTGCGCAACACACTGTAATTAACAAACTGCCTAACTGATTCTGTCTCGGGTTCTTCGGCCGACGTTCATCTGATGATTTTACTGACATTTCGCCAGCACGAGTCGCTGCCATTGTCAAAGCTTCACCCTCCATTGCCTGTGGTTAACTGGAGCCGAGCTCGCGGCCGCAATGTACCTGGCCGTTAAAATTGCTACACCATGAAGATGACGTGCTACAGACGTGAAATTTAACCGACAGGAAGAAGATGCTGTAATATGCAAATGATTAGCTTTTCAGAGCATTCACACAAGGGTGTCGCCGGTGGCGACACCTACAACGTGCTGACATGAGGAATGTTTCCAAGCGATTTCTCATAACAGCAGTTGACTGGCGTTGCCTGGTGAAACGTTGTTGTGATGACTCGTGTAAGAAGGAGAAATGCGTACCATCACGTTTCCGACTTTGATAAAGGTCGAAGCCTATCGCGATTGCGGTTTATCGTATCCCGACATTCTGCTCGCGTTGGTCGAGATCTAATGACTGTTAGCAGAATATAGAATCGATGGGTTCAGGAGGATAATCCGGAACTTGCTGGATCCCAACGGCCTCGTATCACTAGCAGTCGAAATGACAGGCATCTTATCCGCATGGCTGTAACGGATCGCGCAGCCACATCTCGATCCCTGGGTGCACAGATGGGGCCGTTTGCAAGACAACAACCATCTGCACGAACATTTCGACGACGTTTGCAGCAGAATGGACTATCAGCTCGGAGACCATGGCTGCGGTTGAACTTGACGCTGTATCACAGACAGGAGAGCCTGCGATGGTGTACTCAACGACGAACCTGGTGCACGAATGGCAAACGTAATTTTTTCGGATGAATCCAGGTTCTGTTTACAGGATCATGGTGGTCGCATCCGTGTTTGGCGACATCGCGGTGAACGCACATTGGAAGCGTGTATTCGTCATCGCCATACTGGCCTTTCACCCGGCGTGATGGTATTGGGTGCCATTGGTTACACGTCTCGGTCACCTCTTGTTCGCATTGACGGCACTTTGAACAGCGGACGTTACATTTCAGATGTGTTACGACCCTGCGAAACCCTGCATTTCAGCAGGATAATGCACGACCGCATGTTGCAGGTCCTGTACGGGCCTTTCTGGATACAGAAAATGTTCTACTGCTGCCCTGGCCAACACATTTTCCAGATCTCTCAGCAACTTAAAACGTCTGGTCAATGTTGGCCTAGCAACTGGCTCCTCACAATACGCCAGTCACTACTCTTCATGAACTATGGTATCGTGTTGAAGCTTCATGGGCAGCTGTACCTGTACAGGCCATCCAAGCTCTGTTTGACTAAATGCCCCGGCGTATCAAGGCCGTTATTACGGCCAGAGGTGGTTGTTGTGGGTACTGATTTCTCAGGATCTATGCACCCTAATTGCGTGAAAATGTAATCACATGTCAGTTCTTGTATAATATATTTGCCCCAATTAGGACAACAGCTGTACTGTTTTTTGTGTCCTCACTGATACGCTTCATATAGCTTCCACTGCTAGCTCTGCAACCTACCGTCTGTGAGTCCCTATTACACGTTGGCCTTGACCGTAAGCGGTGGTCACGTTGATGTGACTGGACCGTGTATATGATGCAGGCATGTCGATCCACAAATCAAATCATTAGTGGTCTAGTACAATATGACTCCAACCGATTCAGATGTAAACGACCAAAACTACGCGTCCTGGATTAGTAAGAAAGACAACAAAAAGAAATAAAAACGTAGAATGTTATAACAAAAGATAAAACAAAATAAAAAATTGCAAAAGATAGACTAAATTATATATAAACTAAAGAAAAATAAGAAAGAACTGAATAAGTTGAAACTGGTACTTTTGCTAGCCAGTGTAAACAACAACCATGACTAAAATGACAAGACAGACCAACAAGACAGGACCAAATACACTCCTGGAAATGGAAAAAAGAACACATTGACACCGGTGTGTCAGACCCACCATACTTGCTCCGGACACTGCGAGAGGGCTGTACAAGCAATGATCACACGCACGGCACAGCGGACACACCAGGAACCGCGGTGCTGGCCGTCGAATGGCGCTAGCTGCGCAGCATTTGTGCACCGCCGCCGTCAGTGTCAGCCAGTTTGCCGTGGCATACGGAGCTCCATCGCAGTCTTTAACACTGGTAGCATGCCGCGACAGCGTGGACGTGAACCGTATGTGCAGTTGACGGACTTTGAGCGAGGGCGTATAGTGGGCATGCGGGAGGCCGGGTGGACGTACCGCCGAATTGCTCAACACGTGGGGCGTGAGGTCTCCACAGTACATCGATGTTGTCGCCAGTGGTCGGCGGAAGGTGCACGTGCCCGTCGACCTGGGACCGGACCGCAGCGACTCACGGATGCACGCCAAGACCGTAGGATCCTACGCAGTGCCGTAGGGGACCGAACCGCCACTTCCCAGCAAATTAGGGACACTGTTGCTCCTGGGGTATCGGCGAGGACCATTCGCAACCGTCTCCACGAAGCTGGGCTACGGTCCCGCACACCGTTAGGCCGTCTTCCGCTCACGCCCCAACATCGTGCAGCCCGCCTCCAGTGGTGTCGCGACAGGCGTGAATGGAGGGACGAATGGAGACGTGTCGTCTTCAGCGATGAGAGTCGCTTCTGCCTTGGTGCCAATGATGGTCGTATGCGTGTTTGGCGCCGTGCAGGTGAGCGCCACAATCAGGACTGCATACGACCGAGGCACACAGGGCCAACACCCGGCATCATGGTGTGGGGAGCGATCTCCTACACTGGCCGTACACCACTGGTGATCGTCGAGGGGACACTGAATAGTGCACGGTACATCCAAACCGTCATCGAACCCATCGTTCTACCATTCCTAGACCGGCAAGGGAACTTGCTGTTCCAACAGGACAATGCACGTCCGCATGTATCCCGTGCCACCCAACGTGCTCTAGAAGGTGTAAGTCAACTACCCTGGCCAGCAAGATATCCGGATCTGTCCCCCAATTAGCATGTTTGGGACTGGATGAAGCGTCGTCTCACGCGGTCTGCACGTCCAGCACGAACGCTGGTCCAACTGAGGCGCCAGGTGGAAATGGCATGGCAAGCCGTTCCACAGGACTACATCCAGCATCTCTACGATCGTCTCCATGGGAGAATAGTAGCCTGCATTGCTGCGAAAGGTGGATATACACTGTACTAGTGCCGACATTGTGCATGCTCTGTTGCCTGTGTCTATGTGCCTGTGGTTCTGTCAGTGTGATCATGTGATGTATCTGACCCCAGGAATGTGTCAATAAAGTTTCCCCTTCCTGGGACAATGAATTCACTGTGTTCTTATTTCAATTTCCAGGAGTGTAGATTCACTCTGCCAGTAAGGAGGACATGTTACAGATACAATGATCTCCACAATACACAGGCACTTTATAAAAACAAGAGGCCAAACACTAGTGATCAGCAGCAGCAGGGGGAGCTGTGTACAGGCCTATGGCGCGTCGCATCAGACCATTCAGAAGACTCATGGTACCAAAAAAAAGAGGTCTCCTCCCAGTCCCCCTGAAAGACGTACGTTCTTTTCGTACTTCTTCCATAATTTTGTCATTTACTGACGTGGTACTGTTCTACATAAATTTTTCTATCAGGTTCCTACTAATTTTACACACCCAAGTGTGTGTGGAGGTGGAATGCTGTAGGTCATTTGACTGTGTTTTACATTTCTGTGTAGTCATTTGTGATCCACAGCTTCGTGCCTTGCAGTGTACCAATTCCTCGGTTAGCGACCTACATGAAATGGGAATATGCCAGCATAGCCCCACGTCAGGGGCAGTTTCCTTTCTTTTCTACTATGGCGGGCTAGCGAGAATATGTTTGGCTTTCTTATTTGGCGGGCCAAGTCTCAGTGTCAGAACGAACTTTCCCACCGTCATTGAAATTTCGAATGGTGCTGTAGTTTACCGCATAAAATATTCGAGAACTTTTTCAAATGGTTCAGATGGCCTCTGAGCACTATGGGATTTAACATCTGAGGTCATCAGTCCCCCTAGAATTAGAACTAGTTAAACCTGACTAACCTAAGGACATCACACACATCCACGCCCGAGGCGGGATTCGAACCTATGACCGCAGCAGCACCGCGGTTCCGGACTGAAGCGCCTAGAACCGCTCGGCCACAGCGGCCGGCAGAACGTTCTCGAAGCTCTCTCTGTTCTGAAAGATCTGAAACCAACGAACGCCTGCGCTTTGCCAGCGCCTCTCATTGGCTAATCGCATCACGCTTCCGGCGAGCTTAGGAGCGGCCTCTCCGTAGGAACTGGCGCTGAGGGTTGCATCTAAGCTTGACCGGCGAAAGACTGAAAAGTCACTTTGCAGTGGGAAACCGGGGAAGTGGAGGCGTAATTTCACGTCGGGCTATATGCTGTGCATTAGGAGCGTTTTAAATCTGTTGGTATCAGCACCCTAAGATAAAGAAAGTAGCTACTTGATACTTAAATGGTTCAAATGGCTCTGAGCATTATGGGACTTAACTTCTAAGGTCATCAGTCCCCTAGAACTTAGAACTAATTAAACCGAACTAACCTAAGGACATCACACACATCCATGCCCGAGGCAGGATTCGAACCTGCGACCGTAGCGGTCGCTCGGTTCCAGACTGTAGCGCCTAGAACTGCTCAGTCACTTCGGCCGGCACTTGATACTTAAATTACGAGGATGAATCAAATATAAAATGGATTTTTTTGTAAGTTTATTTAAGCTTCAGAAAAAAGCTTTTCTACGAAGTCTCCTGAACGGGAAACAAATTTTTCGCGGCGGATAGGAAATTCGTAAAATGAACGTGGCTGCGACAGCAGTCAGTTGCGCACGAGCACTTGGACAGCGCCATCGGCGTCAGATCTGTGTCCTCCGACCGCATCCTTTACAGGGCAAAACAGATGAAAACTGCTGGGCGACATGTCGGGAATATAGGGAGGATGTTCCAGTGTGGTCCAGAACAATTGCTGAATTTTTTGTATAGTTCGAGCAACTGTGTAGGGTCGAGCGTTGTCACGAAGGACGATCACATCCCGGATTGGAAATGCCCGCCTTTTCTGGCGATAAGCACGTTTCGCTTGGCCCAGAATCCCCAAGACTGGAGAACTTCTACAGGAGCTTGAAAATTAGCTCGGGCCTCAATGCGAGATGCATAAAATAGTTTCCACAACGAAATTTTTGTCTCAAAACCTGACAGAAAATCAAGGAGACTCTGGTCGTATGTAAAGTATGCCAGCGGCAAAACACAATTAATTCCTTCTCTGCGCGATAGCAATGGAGATACTATCGATGACAGTGTTGCAAAAACAGAGTTACGAAACAACCTTTCTGAATTCCTTCGCCAAAGAAGACGAACTAAATATTGCAGAATTCAAATCAAGAACGGCTGTCAACACGACTAACTCAAAAGTAGATATCCTCGGTGTAGTGAAGCAGATTAAATCACTTAATAGAAGCAAGTCTTCCACTAAAAATTGTATACCAGTTAGGTTCCGTTCAGAGTACGTTTATACACTCCTGGAAATGGAAAAAAGAACACATTGACACCGGTGTGTCAGACCCACCATACTTGCTCCGGACACTGCGAGAGGGCTGTACAAGCAATGATCACACGCACGGCACAGCGGACACACCAGGAACCGCGGTGTTGGCCGTCGAATGGCGCTAGCTGCGCAGCATTTGTGCACCGCCGCCGTCAGTGTCAGCCAGTTTGCCGTGGCATACGGAGCTCCATCGCAGTCTTTAACACTGGTAGCATGCCGCGACAGCGTGGACGTGAACCGTATGTGCAGTTGACGGACTTTGAGCGAGGGCGTATAATGGGCATGCGGGAGGCCGGGTGGACGTACCGCCGAATTGCTCAACACGTGGGGCGTGAGGTCTCCACAGTACATCGATGTTGTCGCCAGTGGTCGGCGGAAGGTGCACGTGCCCGTCGACCTGGGACCGGACCGAAGCGACGCACGGATGCACGCCAAGACCGTAGGATCCTACGCAGTGCCGTAGGGGACCGCACCGCCACTTCCCAGCAAATTAGGGACACTGTTGCTCCTGGGGTATCGGCGAGGACCATTCGCAACCGTCTCCATGAAGCTGGGCTACGGTCCCGCACACCGTTAGGCCGTCTTCCGCTCACGCCCCAACATCGTGCAGCCCGCCTCCAGTGGTGTCGCGACAGGCGTGAATGGAGGGACGAATGGAGACGTGTCGTCTTCAGCGATGAGAGTCGCTTCTGCCTTGGTGCCAATGATGGTCGTATGCGTGTTTGGCGCCGTGCAGGTGAGCGCCACAATCAGGACTGCATACGACCGAGGCACACAGGGCCAACACCCGGCGTCATGGTGTGGGGAGCGATCTCCTACACTGGCCGTACACCACTGGTGATCGTCGAGGGGACACTGAATAGTGCACGGTACATCCAAACCGTCATCGAACCCATCGTTCTACCATTCCTAGACCGGCAAGGGAACTTGCTGTTCCAACAGGACAATGCACGTCCGCATGTATCCAGTGACACCCAACGTGCTCTAGAAGGTGTAAGTCAACTACCCTGGCCAGCAAGAACTCCGGATCTGTCCCCCATTGAGCATGTTTGGGACTGGATGAAGCGTCGTCTCACGCGGTCTGCACGTCCAGCACGAACGCTAGTCCAACTGAGGCGCCAGGTGGAAATGGCATGGCAAGCCGTTGCACAGGACTACATCCAGCATCTCTACGATCGTCTCCATGGGAGAATAGCAGCCTGCATTGCTGCGAAAGGTGGATATACACTGTACTAGTGCCGACATTGTGCATGCTCTGTTGCCTGTGTCTATGTGCCTGTGGTTCTGTCAGTGTGATCATGTGATGTATCTGACCCCAGGAATGTGTCAATAAAGTTTCCCCTTCCTGGGACAATGAATTCACGGAGTTCTTATTTCAATTTCCAGGAGTGTACAATAGCTCCGGGCAGCCGGCCGCGGTGGTCTCGCGGTTCTAGGCGCGCAGTCCGGAACCGTGGGACCGCTACGGTCGCAGGTTCGAATCCTGCCTCGGGCATGGATGTGTGTGATGTTCTTAGGTTAGTTAGGTTCAAGTAGTTCTAAGTTCTAGGGGACTGATGACCACAGCAGTTGAGTCCCATAGTGCTCAGAGCCAGCTCCAGACACAGCTATCGCAAACAACCACTAGGTTGATGAAAGATCCGTACCCGAAGACTGGAAACTTGCACAGGTCACTGCACTATTCAAGAAAGGCAATAGGAGTAATTCGCTACATTACAGGCCCATGTCATTAACGACGATGTTCGGTAGGATTTTGGAACATATATTGTGTCCGAACATTATGAATTACCACGAAGAGAACTGTCCTGCGACACACAGTGAACACGGATTTAGAAAACATCGTTCAAGTGAAACACAACTAGCTCTTTCCACACACGAAGAATTGAGTACTACCGAAAAGGGATTTCAAATTATTCCGTATTTCTAGATTTCCAGAAGGCTTTGACACCGTACCTTACAAGCAAATTGCGTGCTTATGGAATATCGCCTCAGTTATGCGACTGGATTCGTGATTTCCTGCCAAAGATGTCAACGTTCGTAGTAACTAACGGAAAATCATCGAGTAAAACAGAAGTTAATTCTGGCGTTCCGCAACCCTCTGGGGTTTCTTACTTATATACAGGGTGAGTCACCTAACGTTACAGCTGGATATATTTCGTAAACCACATCAAATACTGACGAATCGATTCCACAGACCGAACGTGAGGGGAGGGGCTAGTGTAATTGGTTAATACAAAACCATAAAAAAATGCACAAACCTACGTTTTTTAAATGGAACCCCGTTAGTTTTGTTAGCACATCTGAACATATAGACAAATACGTAATTAGTGCCGTTTGTTGCATTGTAAAATGTTAATTACATGCGGAGATATTGTAACCTAAATTTGACGCTTGAGTACCACTCCTCCGCTGTTCGATCGTGTGTATCGGAGAGCACCGAATTACGTAGCGATCCAAAGGGAACGGTGATGGACCTTAGGTACAGAAGAGACTGGAACAGCACATTACGTCCACATGCAAATACCTTTTTATTGGTCTTCTTCAATGACGCACATGTACATTACCATGAGGGGTGAGGCACACGTACACACGTGGTTTCCGTTTTCAATTACGGAGTGGAATAGAGTGTGTCCCGACATGTCAGGCCAATAGATGTTCAATGTGGTGGCAATCATTTGCTGCACACAATTGCAATCTCTGGCATCATGAATGTCGTACACGCCGCAGTACATCTGGTGTAATGTAGCCGCAGGCTGCCACAATACGTTGTTTCATATCAAAAATGGTTCAAATGGCTCTGAGCACTATGGGGCTCAACGGCTGTGGTCATAAGTCCCCTAGAACTTCGAACTACTTAAACCTAACTAACCTAAGGACAGCACACAACACCCAGGCATCACGAGGCAGAGAAAATCCCTGACCCCGCAGGGAATCGAACCCGGGAATCGAACCCCGGCGTGGGAACGCTACCGCACGACCACGAGATGCGGGCCTGTTTCATATCCTCTGGGGTTGTAGGCACATCACGTTACACATTATCCTTTAACGTACCCCACAGAAAGAAGTCCAGTAGTGTAAGATAAGGAGAACGGGCTGGCCAATTTATGCGTCCTCCACGTCCTATGAAACGCCCGTCGAAAGTGTACGTCACCCCTCATGGTAATGTACATGTGCGTCAGTGAAAAAGACCAATAAAAAGGTGTTAGCATGTGGACGTAATGTGCTGTTCCAGTCTCTTCTGTACCTAAGGTCCATCACCGTTCCCTTTGGATCCCTACGTAATTCGGTGCTCTCCGATACACACGATCGAACAGCGGAGGAGTGGTACTCAAGCGTCAACTTTAGGTTACAATATCTCCGTATGTAATTAACATTTTACAATGGAACAAACGGCACTGATTACGTATTTGTTTATATGTTCAGATGTGCTAACAAAACTAACGGGGTTCCATTTTAAAAAACGTAGGTTTGTGTTAAAAAACATAGTTCCGTGCATTTTTTTATGGTTTGTATTAACCAATTACACTAGCCCCCCCCCACGTTCGGTCTGTGGAATCGATTCGTCAGTATTTGATGTGGTTTATGACATATATCCAGCGGTAATGTTAGGTGACTCACCCTGTATACTATTTAGAACACAATCTGAGCAGAAGTCTTAGAATATTTGCAAATGATGCCCTCGTTCACTGTCTAACAAATTCATCAGAAGATCAAAACTACCTGCAAAACGATTTAGAAAGGATATCTGTATGATGCGACAACTAGCAGATGATCCTAAGTAATGAAAAGTGCGAGGTCATCCACAAGAGTGCTAAAAGGTATCCGTTAAACTTCGGTTACATGATAAATCAATCAAATCATTGAACTAACTGCCAATTTGGAAAGAACACGTAGAAAATGTTGTGGGGAAGGCGAACCATAGACTGCGTTCTATTGGCAGATGCAACGGGCCTGAGACTACCCACACTACGCTTGTCCGTCGTCCTTTGAAGTACTGCTGCGCGGTGAGGGATCCTTACCAGGTAGGATTAACGGAGTACATCGAGAAAGTTCAAAAGAGGGTAGCGCGCTTTGTATTATCGAGAAACTCGGGAGAGGCTGTCACGGATATAATTCAGGATTTGCGATGGACATAATTAAAACAGAAGCGTTTCTCTTTGCGACGGAATCTCTTTACGAAGTTTCAATTACCAACATTCTCCTGCTAATGCTAAAATATTTTGTTGACGCAGACCTACGTACGGAGAAAAGATCACTACAACAAAATGACGAAAGTCAGAACTCACACCGAAAGATATAAACTGAAGAGGCACAAATATTGGTACACCTTCCTAATATTGTGTAGTGCCCCCAAAAGCACGCAGAAGTGCCGCAACACGACGTGCATGGACTCGACTAACGTCTCAAATAGTGCTGTAGGGAATTGACACCATGAATCCTGCAGGGCTGTCCATAAATCCGTAAGAGTACGAAGGGCTGGAGATCTTTTCTGAACAGCACTTGGCAAGGCATCCCAGATGTGCTCAATAACATTCACGTCTGGGGAGTTTAAACTCAGAAGAGTGTTCCTGGAGCAACTCTGTAGCAATTCTTGACCTGTGGATGTCACATTGTCCTGCTGGAATTGTCCTGCTGGCATTGCACACAATGGACACGAATCGATGCAATAGCTCAGACAGGATGCTTACGTATGTGTCAGCTGTCAGAGTCGTATCTAGACATATCAGGGGTCCCATATTACTGCAACTGCACGCGTCCCACACTATTACAGAGCCTCCACCAGCTCCAACAATTCCCTGCTGACATACAGGGTTCATGGACTCATAAGGTTGTTTCCATATCCGTACACGTCCATCCGGCCGATACAATTTCAGACGAAACTTGTCCGACCAGGCAACATGTTTCCAGTCATCAACTGTCCAATGTCAGTGTCAAAGGGTCTGGGGGAGGCGTAAAACTCTGTGTCGTGCAGTCGTTAAGGGGCTCCGGAAAGGCTCAAAATCATGAAAAGTTCAATTTTTACTTTTTTGCGTTTTCTGAATCTGCAGACTATTACCTTTTAATAGATATATAATTTATTCAATTCCGAAGACTACAACTATTTTTAAATTTTTTTTGAAATGTGTTCTACATGGGCGTGACCCACTGTGGCGCTGTTAAACTGCTGTCAAATGGTGTTATTATTAACGTCCGTGTTCATCAGGTACATTTTAGTGATGTGAGATAAAGTATGTGTTGTGGCTAACCTGTGATGGTTCAATATATATCGCTGGTGTGATTGTCGATTGTTTCATGTTTATTTACTCTGTCGTTATCTCGAAAATATTCGTAATTAATTCTGTTTCTTGAGTCTCTGTTTTGTTGAAGTATAATAATGAGTAAAAGTAAAGTTATTAGAAATCCTCTGAAGGCTTTTAAGAAAAGGAGAAATGTTGGAAAGCCAAAGGTATGTGTTATTACTGTAAACAATAAAGACGATAACCAAGTGAGTGAACCTAACCTCTCAAGTACACCTGCCCATAGCAGTCAAAGTGGGAAAGAAAATACTTCACAGAAGAAGCTTGTTTCAATGAGTGAAAACTATGAATGTTTTATGGGCAAATCGGATGTGAATGAAATATTTGATATGTCGGTTCTCAAAGGAATTTTTTCAAACTGTGTAAGATGTATTCATTGTAGTGAAGTTGGTCTGGAACTCTCCATAATAAAGCACGTAGGACTTGCTAGTGAAATACAACTGAAATGTGATAAGTGTTCATACATGACCACCTTTTGGAACAGTGTTACAGTAACTGCAACTGAAGAAAATGGTAGAAAAATCTACAAACACAACATTAGATTTATTTATTCCTTGCGTTCCGTTGGTAAGGGTGCTACTGCAGGTGCAATTTTCTGTGGCATCATGAATCTTCCAAATCCCCCAACCAAGTTTACGACCTATAATAAATTAATAGGGTCTAAAGTAGAAGATGTCTGTATAGAATCTATGAAGAACGCTGTGGAAGAGGCAGTAATGGAAAATAATGGTAACAGAGATTTGACTGCAGCGTTCGATGGTACCTGGCATAAACAGGGACACACATCTCTTCATGGTGTAGTATCTGCCACTAGTATGTATACAGGGAAAGTTTTAGATGTAGCAGTAATATCGAAGTATTGTAGATGTCCACAAAAATACACAGGTACACATGAAAATAATTGCAAAGCTAACTATAGTGGCAGTAGTGGAGGAATGGAAGTGGCTGGTGTTGCCAGTATATTCCAGCGTTCTGAGGCGTGTGATAAAGTGCGATATGTTAATTACCTTGGTGACGGTGATTCTAAAAGTTTCAAACATGTTCAAGGACTGAAGCCCTATGGTGATGATGTTGTAGTGCAGAAATTTGAGTGTATTGGACACGTACAGAAGCGAATGGGAACAAGACTTCGGCGACTGACAGCTTCGTACAAAAAACAAAAACTCAGTGATGGTAAAGGGTTGGATGGGAAGGGAAGGTTAACTGACAGTGTAATTGACAAAATACAGAACTATTATGGAATGGCTATTAGGCAAAATACACAAAGTGTCGACGAAATGAAGAAGGCTGTTTGGGCTCTTTCTTTTCATACTTCTTCAACCGATGAAAATCCCCAACATAGCTTGTGTCCCAAAGAAGAAGACAGTTGGTGTAAATATAACAAAGGATTTCTAACTGGTGAAGTGTACACTCCTAAGCATAGTCTGCCTCATGCAATAATGGAGGTGACAAAACCTATTTTCAGAGACTTAGCAGCAACTGAACTGTTGAAAAAGTGTATTCACGGAAAAACTCAAAACCCCAATGAAAGTGTAAATAGTGTTATATGGTCGAGAATCCCCAAGACTGTATTTGTTGGAATAGAAACACTTCACTTTGGTGTGTATGATGCTGTTGCGACTTTCAATGATGGCAACATTGTAAGGTGCAAGGTATTTAGAAATATGGGAATGAAGATAGGTTCTAACATGGTACGAGTGATGCTTGCTTTAGACAAGGAACGCCTTCGGGCTGCAGACAGGGCTGTAAAGAGTCTAGAAATACAAGCAAGAGTAAACAGGAGGAGGAACAAGAGGAAGCTGGAGGAGGAGTTTGCAGAGGATGAAGATAATCCATCCTATGGACCTGGAATGCACTAAAAAGTTAATCCAATCTTTGTCGCTCGATTCCCAAAACTTTTATTTTCTCATACTAATTACATGTTTTCTAAGGATCTTCCAAACATATTTGTTTCAAACTTTCAGTAAATGTTACACAGTACCTGCTGCTTAATTTAACACAGCCTTTTTCCAAAAAACTGTATATTTTTGAATATATAAATAAAAAATTGCAAAAAAATGTTGTGAATTTTCATTACAATTGAAAAAAATCATCTTTAATAACTGAACTAAAATTTTGTAAAATCCCTGTGTGAAGTTGTAGCCCATATTCCAATAAATAATCTGTAAAAAGTTCAACTTCCTACCTCAAATACTTTGTGAGGAAAGATGTAATTTATAAGCGTTATTTTAACATTGCAAGTATAGGGCGTTCCGGAGCCCCTTAAAGGAGTGAGCCTTCGGCTCCGAAAGTCCAATCGACGATGTGTCGTTGAATGGTTCGCACGCTGACACTTGTTAATGGCCCAGCATTGAAATCTGCAGAAAATTGCGGAAGGGTTGCACTGCTTTCACGTTGAACGATTCTCTTCAGTCGTCGTTGGTCTCGTTCTTGCAGAATCTTTTTCCGGCCGCGGTGATGTAGGAGATTTGATGTTCTAAGGGATTCCTGACATTTACGGTGCACTCGTGAAATGGTCGTACGGGAAAATCCCCACTTCATCTCTAAGTCGGAGATTCTGTGTCCCACAGCTTGTACAAACTCATTTAAATTTTGATAACCTGCCATTGTAGCAGCAGTAACCTATCTAATAACTGCGACAGACACTTGTCTTATATAGGCGTTGCCGACCGCAGCGCCATATTTTGCCTGTTTACATATCTCTGTATTTCAAAATGCATGCCTATATCAGTTTCTTTGGCGCTTCGGTGTATGTGTTTGTTTCTTGCGCACGCTGTTGTAGAGTGGAATAATACGAAATTATTGTGAAGACGGTTTGATGAATCTTCTGCGAGGTACTTAAATGTGATTTGCAAAGTAGCCACGTACATGTAGAAGTTAGATCTAGAAAAGCTGTGCCGGCCGCGGTGGTCTAGCGGTTCTGGCGCTGCAGTCCGGAACCGCGGGACTGCTGCGGTCGCAGGTTCGAATCCTGCCTCGGGCATGGGTGTGTGTGATGTCCTTAGGTTAGTTAGGTTTAAGTGGTTCTAAGTTCTAGGGGACTTATGACCTAAGATGTTGAGTCCCATAGTGCTCAGAACCATTTGAACCATTTTTTTTTTTAGAAAAGCTGTCAACAGTATGCAGCGTTCACAGTACGACGTCCGTGGAAAAAATCTATGAGAACAAGTCCTTTACGTAAAACCAAAAACACCGTTGAAAGAACCCTCCTCGCGGAGAGACGGTTTTCGCCTATCATGGGTGCATATTCGTTCTTTCTGCGTCATTCCATGCTGGCTTTTATTTTTCTTTCTTTTTCGATTTCGTGCCGTCCCGATAGCTGAGTGGTCAGCGAGGCTGTCTGTCACGCTAAGGGGCCCGGGTTCGTTTCCCGACTGCGTGTTGTGTTGTCGTCATTATCGTTTCATCGTCATCAGTGGAAGGCAACGTGAAACCATCACTGGAATCACTTCCCTAGACGCTCATGCGGTGGACCTCTCTGACGTGGCTTTCCCGATGACCAGACCTGCCTCAAGGCAGAACACAATAAAGTTTCGATTCCGAGGTGTAGTGATGCACCCACGTTTCATTGCCGGGCATAATCTGGTGCAGAGAAAGGTTCGCCTTTAGCGTGTCGAACGCAGCTAGTGGTCTCGCGGTTGCGTTCTCGCTTCCCTAGCACGGGGTCCCGGGTTCGATTCCCGACGGGGTCAGGGGTTTTCACCTGCCTCGAGATGACTGGGTGTTTGTGTTGTCCTCATCATTTCATCACCATCATGAAAGTGGCGATATTGGGCTGAGCAAAGGTTCGGAATTTGTACGGGCGCTGATGACCACGCAGTTGAGCGCTCCACAAATCAAACATCATCATCATCATCATCATCATCTTTAGCGTGTCAGTAGTCTATCACACATCTGGAGACGATGAAATTTGTGCTCTGCAGTGAGAAGACGGGGTACCCACCTTTCGGAATCCAAGGTAATGATCGCCTGAGCCCTGCTGTAGCTCATACCATCCTCAGTAGCAATTTCAGCAATTAGTTATTCGGCGATCGTTTTCAGTATGCTGGCTGACAATGGAAATAGTCAGTCATGCTGGTCCTCCGACGTCTTCGTCTCAACTACTTCGCGTCTTCGTAAAAACTGTTTGTGCCGTGCGTACGCTTGAGTCTTTCTCGGGGTGTTGCTCCGAACTGTGCCTCAAGTGTTTTCAACATTTTAGACGATTTCGCGCCCTCCATCGTGACAAACGATAATACCACGCCCAGACTCATTTAAATCTTTATAACCTGCCGTTGTAGCAGCAGTAACCGATCTAACAACTGCGTCAGACACTTGTTGTCTAATAGAGGCGTTACCGACCGCAGCGCCGTATTCTGCCTGTTTACATATCTCTGTACTTGAATACGCATGCCTAACCAGTTTCTTTGGTGCTTCAGCGTATGTCGTGCATATCAAAATGGCGCTAATCATAATCGGCGTCGACGTAACTGTGATGTATTATGGGCCTTAGGAGTTAATGACGGCCGCCGATGTGAACCAAGGAGCTACCGCCAGCGTCTTTTCAACGACCTATTAGCGATCACTGCTGCGTATGGACTTCCGCAGCAGGCAGCTGGTTTATGAATCCGTGCTTCTGTTCATAGGCGATGAAGGGCGCAATGCGCACTCCTGCACCGCAGGTGGACGCCCGCTGAACGACGACGGGTGACCTTTACAGATGAATCACGTTTTATGCTCCAGTGGGCAGATGCCCGCTGTGTACGACGTGAAACGTCTGAAAGCAACATCCTGCAACAGTAGTCGACCGAAGAGGCAACGTTATGACCTGGGCATTCCCTGGGTGATATCGTCATTTCGGGGAGCACTGTGGGCCACCACGAGTAGGCATATATCCTGGGGGATCACGTCCTCCTCTACATGCAGCTTGTTTCCCCCAGAACGTTGGCATCTACCAGCAGGACAATGCAACGTGTTACACCGCTGGCACTGTACACACGTTGTTCGAAGGGCACCGGGACGAATGTACCGTACTCCTCTGGCCTCCAGACTCCCCGGATTTCAGCCCAAACGAGAATCTGTGGGACAATCTCGATCGGGCTGCTCGATCCATGGAACCTCAGTTGAGAAACCTTGGACAGCTGGCCACGGCACTGGACTCGATACCTTTCAGAACCTCTCTGACTCCTCATGCACGTCTCGCAGCGGTCCGCTGTGCAAAAGATGGTTTTTTAGGCTTTTCACAGGTTGTTGTTGTTGTTGTGGTCTTCAGTCCTGAGACTGGTTTGATGCAGCTCTCCATACTACTCTATTCTGTGCAAGCTTCTTCATCTCCCAGTACCTACTGCAACCTACATCCTTCTGAATCTGCTTAGTGTATTTATCTCTTGGCCTCCCTCTACGACTTTTACCCTCCACGCTGCCCTCCAATGCTAAATTTGTGATCCCTTGATGCCTCAGAACATGTCCTACCAACCGATCCCTTCTTCTAGTCAAGTTGTGCCACAAACTTCTCTTCTCCCCAATCCTATTCAATACCTCCTCATTAGTTACGTGATCTACCCACCTTATCTTCAGCATTCTTCTGTAGCACCACATTTCGAAAGCTTCTATTCTCTTCTTGTCCAAACTGGTTATCGTCCATGTTTCACTTCCATACATGGCTACACTCCATAAAAATACTTTCAGAAACGGCTTCCTGACACTTAAATCTATACTCGATGTTAACAAATTTCTCTTCTTCAGAAATGATTTCCTTGCCATTGCCAGTCTACATTTTATATCCTCTCTACTTCGACCATCATCAGTTATTTTACTCCCTAAATAGCAAAACTCCTTTACTACTTTAAGTGTCTCATTTCCTAATCTAATCCCCTCAGCATCACCCGATTTAATTTGACTACATTCCATTATCCTCGTTTTGCTTTTGTTGATGTTCATCTTATATCCTCCTTTCAAGACACTGTCCATTCCGTTCAACTGCTATTCCAAGTCCTTTGCTGTATCTGACAGAATTACAATGTCATCGGCGAACCTCAAAGTTTTTACTTCTTCTCCATGAATTTTAATACCTACTCCGAATTTTTCTTTTGTTTCCTTCACTGCTTGCTCAATATACAGATTGAATAACATCGGGGAGAGGCTACAACCCTCACTCCTTTCCCAACCACTGCTTCCCCTTCATGCCCCTCGACTCTTATAACTGCCATCTGCTTTATGTACAAATTGTAAATAGCCTTTCCCTCCCTGTATTTTACCCCTGCCACCTTCTGAATTTGAAAGAGAGTATTCCAGTTAACGTTGTCAAAAGCTTTAAGTCTACAAATGCTAGAAACGTAGGTTTGCCTTTTCTTAATCTTTCTTCTAAGATAAGTCGTAAGGTTAGTATTGCCTCACGTGTTCCAACATTTCTACGGAATCCGAACTGATCTTCCGCGAGGTCGGCTTCTAGCAGTTTTTCCATTCGTCTGTAAAGAATTCGCGTTAGTATTTTGCAGCTGTGACTTATTAAACTGATAGTTCGGTAATTCTCACATCTTTTTCACAGGTGGTCGTATTAATTTGAGTGGACAGCTCTTAAATTTTTCCACCAATTTTTCTATTCCTCCGGCGTCGTGTAGGTTGGTTTTTGGGAAGCGAAAATCTACATGTGTTTTTGTCTTTAGGGCCTTATTTAGGACCGTCTGAAGTCGTTTTTTATGTGTGTTTGCCACATGTCCCCATACCAGACACGCGTTCTCTAATATAGGTTATATGAGGTTCCAGTACACTTTCACTCCTATACGTACACAAAGTGCACTCCTTTTGTTCAGTATGCTTCAGTGTGTAGCCTGGTTTTTTTTTCCGAGAGATCTGCTGCATTTGTCTGCCTTGTGAGTCGTTTGTCCATGGTCACGTCTAAATAGTTTACCTTGTTTCTCTATTGTGCCGGTCCCCGGCACGAATCCGCCCGGCGGATTAGTGTCGACGTCCGGTGTGCCGGCCAGTCTGTGGATGGTTTTTAAGGCGGTTTTCCATCGGCCCCGTGAATGCGGACTGGTTCCCCTTATTTCGTCTCAGTTACACTATGTCGGCGATTGCTGCGCAAACTCTGTCTCCACGTACGCGTACACCGTAATTACTCTAACACGCAAACATTTGGGTTAGACTTGTCTGGTGTGAGACGTTCCCGTGGCGAGGGGGGGGGGGGGGGCTGGACGTGGGGACCGAACCGCACAATAACCCTGGGTTCGGTGTGGGGCGGCGGTGGGGTGAGTGGACTGCCGTAGCTGCAGTGGGGTTGTGAACCACTGAGGGCTACAGCGTGGACGAAGCCTCTCCGTCGTTTCTAGGTCCTCAGTTCCATACAGTACAATACAATGGAAACTTTAGAAAAAAGAAGGGAGCTGTTCTGAGGAAAGTTGACATTGGTTTATGCAGAATGAATCAGAAGTCTTACGCTTCACAGTTTCAATAACAGTGGGCCAGCGAGTGACTGAGGTAATATTATAGTGCAGATATTGTGAACTTTTTCCTGTAAGTACCTAGCAGGAACATTATTTCTATTTTTATTGTGAGAAAAAGGAAGTTATTTGAAAGATCCTAACATGAGGATGTTTATTTAAATACATATTTGCCTCACAATATGGGGTTTTAAAATTGGGCTGAAATTTTACACTCCTGGAAATGGAAAAAAGAACACATTGACACCGGTGTGTCAGACCCACCATACTTGCTCCGGACACTGCGAGAGGGCTGTACAAGCAATGATCACACGCACGGCACAGCGGACACACCAGGAACCGCGGTGTTGGCCGTCGAATGGCGCTAGCTGCGCAGCATTTGTGCACCGCCGCCGTCAGTGTCAGCCAGTTTGCCGTGGCATACGGAGCTCCATCGCAGTCTTTAACACTGGTAGCATGCCGCGACAGCGTGGACGTGAACCGTATGTGCAGTTGACGGACTTTGAGCGAGGGCGTATAGTGGGCATGCGGGAGGCCGGGTGGACGTACCGCCGAATTGCTCAACACGTGGGGCGTGAGGTCTCCACAGTACATCGATGTTGTCGCCAGTGGTCGGCGGAAGGTGCACGTGCCCGTCGACCTGGGACCGGACCGCAGCGACGCACGGATGCACGCCAAGACCGTAGGATCCTACGCAGTGCCGTAGGGGACCGCACCGCCACTTCCCAGCAAATTAGGGACACTGTTGCTCCTGGGGTATCGGCGAGGACCATTCGCAACCGTCTCCATGAAGCTGGGCTACGGTCCCGCACACCGTTAGGCCGTCTTCCGCTCACGCCCCAACATCGTGCAGCCCGCCTCCAGTGGTGTCGCGACAGGCGTGAATGAAGGGACGAATGGAGACGTGTCGTCTTCAGCGATGAGAGTCGCTTCTGCCTTGGTGCCAATGATGGTCGTATGCGTGTTTGGCGCCGTGCAGGTGAGCGCCACAATCAGGACTGCATACGACCGAGGCACACAGGGCCAACACCCGGCATCATGGTGTGGGGAGCGATCTCCTACACTGGCCGTACACCACTGGTGATCGTCGAGGGGACACTGAATAGTGCACGGTACATCCAAACCGTCATCGAACCCATCATTCTACCATTCCTAGACCGGCAAGGGAACTTGCTGTTCCAACAGGACAATGCACGTCCGCATGTATCCCGTGCCACCCAACGTGCTCTAGAAGGTGTAAGTCAACTACCCTGGCCAGCAAGATCTCCGGATCTGTCCCCCATAGAGCATGTTTGGGACTGGATGAAGCGTCGTCTCACGCGGTCTGCACGTCCAGCACGAACGCTGGTCCAACTGAGGCGCCAGGTGGAAATGGCATGGCAAGCCGTTCCACAGGACTACATCCAGCATCTCTACGATCGTCTCCATGGGAGAGTAGCAGCCTGCATTGCTGCGAAAGGTGGATATACACTGTACTAGTGCCGACATTGTGCATGCTCTGTTGCCTGTGTCTATGTGCCTGTGGTTCTGTCAGTGTGATCATGTGATGTATCTGACCCCAGGAATGTGTCAATAAAGTTTCCCCTTCCTGGGACAATGAATTCACGGTGTTCTTATTTCAATTTCCAGGAGTGTATATGCATATCATAAAAATGAAATCTCAACTCATGATATCGGCATTCGAAGTACAACTGCATCCAGATATCATTTTTCTAATGAGATGCCTAAGGCATCACCTGTGCTTTCAGGAAGCTTTATATTTTCAACATGCATAGATTTTCTGTCCCGCTATGAAAGCCATTAAAATGAAACGCCGTACTCGCGTTTTAATGTACGATGCAAAATCCTATGGAAGAATTAGTTCCTAAAATTGTTCCAAATCGAATTACATACTGGATGTGAGTACAATTGACTAGCCGGCCGAAGTGGCCGTGCGGTTAAAGGCGCTGCAGTCTGGAACCGCAAGACCGCTACGATCGCAGGTTCGAATCCTGCCTCGGGCATGGTTGTTTGTGATGTCCTTAGGTTGGTTAGGTTTAACTAGTTCTAAGTTCTAGGGGACTAATGACCTCAGCAGTTGAGTCCCATAGTGCTCAGAGCCATTTGAACCATTTTTTACAATTGACTAAATTATTTTTCAAGAACCTGATTCGAAAAGTATCCTTCAATATAATATTGTAGGTTTCTGCTTTGAAAAGACAGTACTGATGGTGGTCGGATACAAGGTGGTAATTCACCTACTTTTCTGGTGAGCATAATGGCTTCGGTTTTCTCTTATTCATCATTTCTTGGCCCATCTCCGCACATGCTTTACTGCGGGTTGAATGCATATGGTGACGACATTGCGTTACCCGCCAAGTGCAAAGAATGTGTTATCAAGCACGTATTGCACGTTGTTTTACCGAGGGGGGACTGGGAGGGGGGGGGGGGCTGTAGGTGTATCGGCTGTAGATGATCGGCCCTATAACCGGTCTTTGGAGGACTCCTGTACACATGAATAGTTGACTAGAGTGTGCACTATGTACTTTCACCTCGAAGCTTCTCCGAGAGAGGAAGCTTTCCAGTAGTTTCACTACTGACCCCGAGAACCCTTGAGTAAATACACTCCTGGAAATTGAAATAAGAACACCGTGAATTCATTGTCCCAGGAAGGGGAAACTTTATTGACACATTCCTGGGGTCAGATACATCACATGATCACACTGACAGAACCACAGGCACATAGACACAGGCAACAGAGCATGCACAATGTCGGCACTAGTACAGTGTATATCCACCGTTCACAGCAATGCAGGCTGCTATTCTCCCATGGAGACGATCGTAGAGATGCTGGATGTAGTCCTGTGGAACGGCTTGCCATGCCATTTCCACCTGGCGCCTCAGTTGGACCAGCGTTCGTGCTGGACGTGCAGACCGTGTGAGACGACGCTTCATCCAGTCCCAAACATGCTCAATGGGGGACAGATCCGGAGATCTTGCTGGCCAGGGTAGTTGACTTACACCTTCTAGAGCACGTTGGGTGGCACGGGATACATGCGGACGTGCATTGTCCTGTTGGAACAGCAAGTTCCCTTGCCGGTCTAGGAATGGTAGAACGATGGGTTCGATGACGGTTTGGATGTACCGTGCACTATTCAGTGTCCCCTCGACGATCACCAGTGGTGTACGGCCAGTGTAGGAGATCGCTCCCCACACCATGATGCCGGGTGTTGGCCCTGTGTGCCTCGGTCATATGCAGTCCTGATTGTGGCGCTCACCTGCACGGCGCCAAACACGCATACGACCATCATTGGCACCAAGGCAGAAGCGACTCTCATCGCTGAAGACGACACGTCTCCATTCGTCCCTCCATTCACGCCTGTCGCGACACCACTGGAGGCGGGCTGCACGACGTTGGGGCGTGAGCCGAAGACGGCCTAACGGTGTGCGGGACCGTAGCCCAGCTTCATGGAGACGGTTGCGAATGATCCTCGCCGATACCCCAGGAGCAACAGTGTCCCTAATTTGCTGGGAAGTGGCGGTGCGGTCCACTACGGCACTGCGTAGGATCCTACGGTCTTGGCGTGCATCCGTGCGTCGCTGCGGTCCGGTCCCAGGTCGACGGGCACGTGCACCTTCCGCCGACCACTGGCGACAACATCGATGTACTGTGGAGACCTCACGCCCCACGTGTTGAGCAATTCGGCGGTACGTCCACCCGGCCTCCCGCGTGCCCACTATACGCCCTCGCTCAAAGTCCGTCAACTGCACATACGGTTCACGTCCACGCTGTCGCGGCATGCTACCAGTGTTAAAGACTGCGATGGAGCTCCGTATGCCACGGCAAACTGGCTGACACTGACGGCGGCGGTGCACAAATGCTGCGCAGCTAGCGCCATTCGACGGCCAACACCGCGGTTCCTGGTGTGTCCGCTGTGCCGTGCGTGTGATCATTGCTTGTACAGCCCTCTCGCAGTGTCCGGAGCAAGTATGGTGGGTCTGACACACCGGTGTCAATGTGTTCTTTTTTCCATTTCCAGGAGTGTAGCTTGTAAAGTATGCCACACCGTATCAACCGTGCTGCATCTGTTAGTACCATCCCACAGTAGTCTTGGAAAACTTTGAAACTGAATGCTGGTGGTTGCCTCAACCACACTCAGTGATTCTGTCACAGAGTGAACCCTCTGAAAGCCAATCCGCGCTTTGGGTGGTGCCGGCTGCTTACAATTAAATTGACGGTGTTCTGAGTGGAGCAGCGCGGGCCGTATACATCGCAGGTGCGCTCGCGGAGTGTACTGAAAAATAAAAATAGTTCCACTTTCTGCCACCAGGTGAAAATACGGCGCTGTAAGCAGTCAGAATTTGGAATTTTTCCTGTTTTAAAGTCAGTATGCTGTTCGTCCCTTGGAGGGACGTTAGTGTTATAGTTAAGAAGTTGAAGGTTTCTGTACGAAACGAGTTGGCTGTTGAGAAGAAAAACCAGAACCTCAGCAATAGCAGCACTGCATCGTGAGAATGTCGCCGACAGAAATAGATGCGAAGAGGGACCATGTCAATTAACGGCCTAAACAATGGAAATAAAAGTAGTGCCTAAAATTCTGCAGTCAGTGCTCGTGCTTTGTCGCGGCAACTCTCTTTCCTCTGGTCAATAATTGACACATAGTCAAAATTTCTACTTGGTGTGATGTAGAAAATAAACTGTAATGCAGATATGTAGGAAAAACGAACCCATAATGTTCGGATACAGCATTGATAGCGTCCTTGATACAGTCAATAAATGGGCGTAACTTTGCAAAGAGATATGAAATGGAAGGAGCATGTGAGGATTGTATTAGGAAAGTAGAATGGTCGAATCCGGTGTATAGGGAGAGTTCTAGGAAAGTGGGGTTCATCTCAAAGAAGACCGCATATAGGACGGTGGTGAGATCTTTTCTTGAGCACTGCTAGAGTTTTTTGGATCTGTACCAGGTCGGATTAAAGGAAGACATCGCAGCACTCGAGAGGAAAGCTGCTTGGTAGGTTTGAACAACATGTAAGTGTTACACAGATGCTTCGGAAACTCAAATGGGAATGACTGGAAGCAAGGCGACGTTCTTTTCGAGGAACACTATTGAGAAAACTTAGAGAACCGGTTTGAAGTTGATTACTCAACGATTCTGCTGCCTCCAACATGTATTGCGCATAAGGGCCACAAAGATAAGATACGAGAAAAAAATGGTTCAAATGGCTCTGAGCCCTATGGATCATCAGTCCCCTAGAACTTAGAACTACTTAAACCTAACTAACCTAAGGACATCACACAACATCTCATTGAACATATTCGCTAGAAATTTGATTGCTACTACTGGTATCTCGTTGGTGATTTTATCATGGCCAGGCGTATTTTTTGGTGGACAGTGCTTTTATGGTGCCTGCTGCGACTTCTGCTGTAAAGGGAGGTTTTACAGAGAGTACTCTACTGCATTGGCTGCTTACTTGGCTTGCATTTATCGCGAATCTCTTTCCCAACGTAAAGTCCTGAGCGACTGGAAAAAGGCCGGCCGAGGCCGGCCGCGCTGGTCTCGCGGTTCTAGGCGCGCAGTCCGGAACCGTGCGACTGCTACGGTCGCAGGTTCGAATCCTGCCTCGAGCATGGATGTGTGTGATGTCCTTAGGTTAGTTAGGTTTAAGTAGTTCTAAGTTCTAGGGGACTGATGACCATAGCAGTTGAGTCCCATAGTGCTCAGAGCCATTTGAACCATTTTTTTGAAAGGCCGGCCGAAATGGCCGTGCGGTTAAAGGCGCTGCAGTCTGGAACCGCAACACCGCTACGGTCGCAGGTTCGAATCCTGCCTCGGGCATGGATGTGTGTGGTGTCCTTAGGGTAGTTAGGTTTAACTAGTTCTAAGTTCTAGGGGACTAATGACCTCAGCAGTTGAGTCCCATAGTGCTCAGAGCCATTTGAACCATTTTTGACTGGAAAAAGTGCAGGTGACGCCTCTATATAGGAAGGGTAGAAGGACGGATCCTCAAAATTACAGACCAATATCCTTCACATCGGTTTGTTGCAGGATTCTCGAACATATTCTCAGTTCGAATATAACGAATTTCCTTGAGACAGTGAACTTGCTGTCGATGCATCAGCACGGCTTTAGAAAGCATCGCTCCTGCGAAACGCAACTCGCCCTTTTTTCACATATCTTGCGAACCATGGATGAAGGGTATCAGACGGATGCCATATTCCTTGCCTTCCGGAAAGCGTTTGACTCGGTGCCCCACTGCAGACTCCTAACTAAGGTCGAGCATATGGGATTGGTTCTCAAATATGTGAGTGGCTCGAAGATTTCTTAAGTAACAGAACCCAGTACGTTGTCCTCGATGGTGAGTGTTCATCGGAGGTGAGGGTATCATCTGGAGTGCCCCAGGGAGGTGTGGTAGGTCCGATGTTGTTTTCTATCTACATGAATGATCTTTTGGATAGGGTGGATAGCAATGTGCGGCTGTTTGCTGATGATGCTGTGGTGTATGGGAAGGTGTCGTCGTTGAGTGACTGTAGGAGGATACAAGATGACTTGGACAGGATTTGTGATTGGTATAAGGAATGGCAGCTAACTCTAAATATAGATAAATGTAAATTAAAGCAGATGAATAGGAAAAAGAATCCCGTAATGTTTGAATACTCCATTAGTAGTGTAGCTCTTGACACAGTCACGTCGATAAAATAGTTGGGCATAACATTGCAGAGCGATATGCAGTGGGACAAGCATGTAATGGCAGTTGTGGGGAAGGCGGATAGTCATCTTCGGTTCATTGGTAGAATTTTGGGAAGATGTGGTTCATCTGCAAAGGAGGCCACTTATAAAACACTAATACGACCTATTCTTGAGTACTGCTCGAGCGTTTGGGATCCCAACAGGTTGGATTTAGGGAGGACATAGAAGCAATTCAGAGGCGGGCTGCTAGATTTGTTACTGGTAGGTTTGATCATCACGCAAGTGTTACGGAAATGCTGCAGGCGCTCGGGAGGAAAGGAGGCGTTCTTTTCGTGAATCGCTACTGAGGAAATTCAGAGAACCAGCGTTTGAGGCTGATTGCAGTACAATTTTACTGCCGCCAAGTTATATTTCGCGGAAAGACCACAAAGATAAGATAAGAGAGATTAGGGCTCGTAGAGAGGCATATAGGCAGTCATTTTTCTCGTTCTGTTTTGGAGTGGAACAGGGAGAGAAGATGCTAGTTGTGGTACGAGGTACCCCTCCGCCACGCACCGTATGGTGGATTGCGGAGTATGTATGTAGATGTAGATGTAGAGGTAGATCGCCATCTCCATCGTCGTCTGCTGCAAGAAAGATGGCTTCGTCGGTCGTGTCCTGTGCCTCAGCTGGTAGAAATCGTCTTTCAAATACGCTTGCAAGTGCGGTCGACAGTGCTAAACGCGAGGCTATGATACAGCTCTCCTAACCTACGTCTGTCTGAGCCTGCTTGCTGTAATAAAGCCTTGTTCTCTGTCTATGATTTTAACATCCCACACTTCCTTCTTTATCAAACAGGAGTTCTTGATGCCTTCTCTTAATCAACTTGTGCCACAAATTTCTTTTTTCCTTAGTTAGATTCAATACGTCTTTGTTACTCATTCTGGCTACTCGTCTAATCTTCAGCATTCTTCTGTAGCACCCCTTTTCAAAGCCTTCTCTTCTTGTATGCACTTACTGACCACGTTTCACTTGTGCACTAGGCTACACTCCAGGTATATAGGTATATGGGTCATCACTCTTCTGATTGGTTCGATGCGGCCCCCCACGAAATCCACTCCTGTACCAATCTTTTCTCTGAGAGTGGCACTTGCAACCTACTTCCTCAATTAATTGTTGCATATATTCCTATCTTTGTCTTCCCCTGCAGTTTTTACCTAGTACCACGGAGGCTATTCTCTGATGTTCCATAATCCCGTCCCTTCATCATGTCGTTGTTTTCCACATGCTTCTTCCATTGCCAGTTCTGCGGAGAACCTCCTCATTCTTTATCGTATCACTCCACCTGATTTTCGGCTTCTTCTGGAGCACCACATCTCAAACGCTTCGCTCTCCTTCTGTTCAAGTTTTCCCCCTGTCCATGACGCAGTACTATACAATACTGTGCTCCAAACGTTCGAGGGTAATCCCAAAAGTAAGGTCTCCTATTTTGTTTATAAGTACGTAGACCTGTTTATTTCTACAATGGTTTACATCAGTTTACAGCTTGAACATTTAGCTATTTTTCGACATAATCACCATTTCTGTCGATGAATTTTTGTAGACGCTGTGGCAGTTTTTGTATGCCCATGTCATACTAGCTCGCCGCCATGCTGATCAGAAAGTTACGAACTGGCGTGATTGTTGATTGGTCTCAGGTGTAACGTGGTATGCCTAGGTTTCGTCACCCGTGACCATTGAGTCCAGAAAGTAGTCCTGTTCGGCTGCAGGGCGGTGAAGAAATGCGCGGGAATCATCAACTCGTTGCCGCATGTGGTCGTCAGTCAGCATGCGTGGCACCCATCTTGCGCTCGCCTTCTGGCAGTTCAACGTTTCCGTTAAAATTCTGTGAGCGGTGCTTCGGGAAACCTCAGGAACCACCGTGTAGAGTTCATCCAGGGTGATCCGCCGGTCTTCACGCATGCTTTGCTCAACCTCCAACACTGTCTCCTCAGACACTGACGGTCTACCGCTTGTTTGTTCGTCGTGAATTTCGGTCCGACCAGCTGCAAACTCTCTACGCCACTTACGAACATTTTTGACATGCATGCACGACTCACCACACACTTCCGTCAATTGGCGATGGATTTAAATCGGCGCAGTGGCCTTTGCGTTCAAAAACCGAATAACTGCCCGCAATTCGCACTAGGTGGTAACATCCAACGGGAGCTCCATTCTCAACGGTTGCCAAGCCAAGACTCAGCGCCTCAGTGCGGCGTGCGCATGTTTACACACAGCGCGTGAAGCACTCTTTATAACAGTGTGACCACACAAACATACTTATAAAAAATTATGAGACCTTACTTTTGGGATTACCCTCGTACATTCTCAGAAAGCTCTTCCTCAAATAAAAGCCTATTATTGATACCATTAGACTGCTCTTGGTCAGGAATACTCTCTTTCGCAATGCTAGTATGATTTTTATGTCCTCCTTGGTTCGTTCATCAAGGATAATTCTGTTTCCAGGGTAGCAGAATTTCTTTACTTCGTCTACTTCGTGATCCCCTATTTTGATGTTATGTTCCTCGCTATTCTCATTTCTGCTACACCTCATTACCGTTGTCTTTCTCCAGTTTTTGCTCTCTGTCCATAATCTGTACTTATTAAGCTGTTCATTACATCCAACAGATCCTATAATTCTTCCTCACATTCACTGAGGATAGCAGTGCCGTGGGTGAATCTTCTCCGTGATTTTCTTACGACCATTCGCAGCCTTTCCTTTACATCCATCATTCCTTCTTCGATGTATTGGTTGAACGGTAGCGGCGAAAGACTGCGTCTCCATCTTACATCGACCGCTTCATTCCTTGTCGTCCACTCTTTTTGTTTCCTCTCGGTTTTTTGTAGAGATCGATACGTACATGACAGTATGTACTACCCAGTATGTTCCAAAACGCCGGGCATAAAAACTGGATTTTTCCGGGGCTCTGTCGGTGATAGGAAAGGGAGAGTAAAGAGTTTTGGATAGCACTTTGACTAGGGACCATTTGTATACTCAACTAAAGGATCCTCTCGCTGTAACTACCTACAGTACAAGGTCAAACTTTGAATTTTACACATTTCCTCCACCTTACACAAATGCAGCAAATCGGTTGGTTCTTTTTCAGTTATGAATAGTTTATGGAGCACCTTAAATTGCTTGTCGAAGTACCATTTGACTTCATGGATAGTTCCTGAGAAAACCGGAAAAATATGGTTTTCTAGTACCAAAACCGCGCCGCGGATTACATGACGGCTATGCACAACAAATGCCTGAAATTTTTTCGACAGAGACCTAAGATGCCGATCTCGAACAACCTCCAAAATTTTCTTGATTTTTTTATGCGTTTCCATGATACAGGGGTACACAATTACCCTTCTTGTACACGTAAAATATGCACATAAATTCTGGTGTGAGGCGAAATCTAAATAACAAAGAACAGCTGCAGATTTCTCAATTTTTGAAGGTATATTACCTAGGAATTTATTTAGAAACACCATCTTTTCTTTTTCAAAAATGCTTATCTGGTGTCGAGAAGCACTCCAAAAACTTTGTTTTTGGGTATCAAAAGATAACAGCAGGTTCCGAGACAGTTACGCACAACAAATGGCTGTAATTTTTACGGTATATTCCTAAGTTCCCGATTTCGAGCAGCATTGAAAATTTTCTTGATATCTTTATCCGTTTCCCAGATGGAGTCACTCAAAGTTGCCATACTTGTACACGTGAGATACGCACATAATATCCGATGTGAAGCGACAACATAGTTTATAAAATGACGTAATAGGGAGAAATATGCTGTAAAATATCATTATTATCATCAGAAGGGCTCTGGGAACCCAATGTTGTAGCCCTGAAACACATGCAGAATTTTTTTGCCTGTAAAATCCAGACCGAAGCGTATAATAACTTCTGAGTTATTTCAATTTCACATAAGTATACTATCAAAATTTTACTGCCACATTAAGTTTTTTACGTATGAGTGACATGGAAAGTAGGAAATCTGCGGAAAAATGTGCACAAAAAAAGGCGATCACGCTCCCGTTTATTAAAATACTCTGGCTCAGAAATGGGGTACCTAGCTGCCTCATTCTACCTTCCGGGACGTTTAAAAATTTTCACAAAAATGTTGGCATGCGAACATATTCGCGCTTTTTTATGCTGGGAGAGAAGGAGCAGTGGTAGTGGCAAAGAGACCGAAAAGTAGCAAAAAGTGGAAGATGACTGTAGACAGAGGTTGTGGCATGATAGAGCGAAAGAGATAATGGCAGTGTGGGAGAAAGAGAGAGACACAGTGGCAGTGAAACATAGTTCACAGTGACAGAACAGTGCTGGGAAAACAGTCAAGGAAATAGTGCCAGTGGGAGAGGAATAAAGATAAGGAGAAAGTGGAAGTGGGTGAGAGCGAGTGATAACGAGAGAGAGAGTCTATAACAATGATGACGAGGAAGGCACAGACAGTGAAAGTGAGAAGAGACAGTTGCAGTGGGAATGAATGAATGAGGTGGTGGCTGTAAGAGAGGGCAAGTGGGAGACAGTGAGACGAGGCAGTAGTAGTAGTAGGACAGAAGGAGGGGGACTTGGGCTGTGACACAAGGGCCAATGACAGAGAGACACAAAGAGGTAATGAAAATGAGTTGGGCTGAATGAGTGAGTGAGAAAGAGCAAGTGGGAGTGGATAAATACACTACTGGATATTAAAATTGCTACACCACGAAGATGACGTGCTACAGAAGCGAAATAAATCCGACAGGAAGAAGATGCTGTGGTATGCAAATGATTAGCTTTTCAGAGCACTCACACAAGGTCGGCGCCGGTGGCGACACCTACAACGTGCTGACATGAGGAAAGTTCCAACCGATTTCTCATACTCAAACAGCAATTGACCGGCGTTACCTGGTGAAACGTTCTTGTGATGCCTCGTGTAAGGAGGAGAAATGCGTACCATCACGTTTCCAACTTCGATAAAGGTCGGACTGTAGCCTATTGCGATTGAGGTTTATCGTATCGTGACATTGCTGCTCGCGTTGGTCGAGATCCAATGACTGTTGGCAGAGTATGGAATCGGTGGCTTCAGGAGGGTAATACGGAACGCCGTGCTGGATCCCAACGGCCTCGTATCACTAGCAGTCGAGATAACAGATATCTTATCCACATGGCTGTAACGGATCGTGCACCCACGTTTCGATCCCTGAGTCAACAGATGGGGACGTTTGCAAGACAACAACCATCTGCACGAATTCGACGACGTTTGCAGCAGCATGGACTATCAGCTCGGAGACCGTGGCTGCGGTTACCCTTGACTCTGCATCACAGACAGGAGCTCCTGCGATGGTGTACTCGACGACGAACCTGGGTGCACGAATAGCAAAACGTCATTTTTTCGGATGAAACCAGGTTCTGGTTACAGCATCATGATGGTCGCATCCGTGTTTGGGGACATCGCAGTGAACGCACATTGGAAGCGTGTATTCGTCATCGCCATACTGGCGTATCACCCGGTGTGATGGTATGGGGTGCCATTGGTTACATGTCTCGGTCACCTCTTGTCCGCATTGACGGCACTTTGAACACTGGACGTTACATTTCAGATGTGTTACGACCCGTGGCTCTACCCTTCATTCGATCCCTACGAAACCCTAGATTTCAGCAGGATAATGCACGACCGCATGTTGCTGGTCCTGTATGGGCCTTTCTGGATGCAAAAAATGTTCGACTGCTACCCTGGCCAGCACTTTCTCCATATCTCTCACCAATTGAAAACGCCTGGTCAATGTTGGCCGAGCAACTTGCTCGTCACAATACGCCAGTCACTACTCTTGATGAACTGTGGTATCGTGTTGAAGCTGCATGGGCAGCTGTACCTGTACACTCCATCCAAGCTCTGTTTGGCTCAATGCCCAGGCGTATCAAGGCTGTTATTACGGCCAGAGGTTGTTGTTCTGGGTACTGATTTCTCAGGATCTATGCAACCAAATTGCGTGAAAATGTAATCACATGTCAGTTCTAGTATAATATATGTGTCCAATGAACACCCGTTTATCAACTGCATTTCTTCTTGGTGTAGCAATTTTAATGGCCAGTAGTGTATGAGCGAATTACAGACGGTGGACTAGTAGGTGTGAGTCAGTTAGAGGAGTTTGTGGGAGTGAAACGTCAGTTGAATGTTGAAAATATCGCAAATATATTTGCATGCCAAAATGTTTGGGAAATTTTTGAAGGTGCTTGCTTGTAGGTTAAACGAGGCAGGTAGTACTCCATTTTTCAGCCAATCTATTGAACAGGAGCATATTCTCCTTTTTTGTACTCCGATAAGAACATTCTTTCGCTAGTATACCATACTTAGAACATATACATCGCGTGAGGATATAGAGCCCGGGTTCGATTCCCGGCCGGGCTTGAGATTTTCTCCGCTCGTTGACTGGATGTTCTGTTGTTTTCATCATCATTTCATCCTCATCATCGGCCGCAAGTCGGCGAATGTGGCGCTGACTGAAATAAGGCTTGCACTTGGGTGCCGATTCCCAATGGGACCTCCCGGCCTACAGTGCCATATGATCATTTCATTTTTTGTAGTAAATCAATCAAGAAAGTTTCGATATTTTTGGTAACAACGTTAAATAACGACTTGTCTTTAGGTAGTAGTGTAGATTACCGTCTTTCAGTATTGTTCGCTCCTATTTTTCTCCGAATTTCGAATACCTTGCACCATTTTACATTGTCTAACGCTTTCCCTAGGTCAACGAATGCTAAAAGCATGTATTGATTTTTCTTCAACATTGGTTCCGCTATCGAGCTCATCGTAGAAACTGCCACTTTGGTGCGTGTAGTTTTTCTATAGCCAAAAACATAACACCTTTGCTTAATACAACTCTGGAACTGAGGATAGCATTTCGTAGGTAGATACTATTCGCCAGTCCGTGTCTCAAGAGAACTGAAAGGATGATAACATAACTGAAACCTGTGTTCAGATTGTTTAACAACGCCTTAAGAGTCACTGTTCCCCACATTTAGCTGGGATGAACAGAAGAGGTTCGCTGTAGAAGAATAAAAAAATAAATTTGCCTTGTAGCTGACGGTAATATGTACTCGTATTAAACGTTCCGAGGAAAGATGACGCCAGTAAGAAATTTAAGATAAAGGTCGAACACGGGTCCGTCTGAAAGGAAGGACCGTCTTAAATGTAAGTGTATTATGTCATACACACGATGTGGAAATCCGCTGCAAGTGCTGAAGAGACATCGTTGTGGAAAAGAATAAATGAAAAGATTTGTGCGGCATTCATAACAGCATACAAGACATCCGGACGGCTACCAGGATGCAACTGGGGAGAAAAAAGGAAAACTATAGCGCGGTGTCTTATATTTCTCTACTTTAAACGTCGCCTCTAAGGCAGATTTCCTCGCTTTTGTTTGTAATATGTCAGCAAAAAGTCTTTCTAATGTTTCATATTTGCAAGTGCCTCGGGAAGAAATGCAAACAGAAAGGGTCCGCGCTTTGCCCCCGGAGCGACAAACAACGTCCGCGCACGGTAATGAAAACGCGGTTTCGCGGCGGCTGCGAGCGAATAAACAGACCGTTAAAGTCTTCCGCGGGCGGAAAAGAGACGACGCAAACTGGATGCTTGCGACACAAGAGCGCCGGCCACTCGCCCGCGACTTTTCACCGCTAATTGAAAAGACTCGCGTCGCGCGGCGCCGCGGTGCGGCCGCGGTGACAACTACGTCGGTGAGCCGCGCGGCCGCAGCTGCTAGCGCCGCGGTGGCGTCCGCAGGAACTGCGACGCCGCGGCTCGGTTTGTGGCCGCCTGCACGGAACCGCTGGCGTCTTTGGAGGAGTTTCAATTGATCGCTGATGCCGACGGCCGAGCCAGATGTTGACAAGGCGGCCGAGTAAATAATGCGCGCTTGGCGATGTTACCGCGTCGACGGTAATCAACGAATTTGATGGCTCGATGCGCGCTCGAGCGGAAGCGGCCGAGTGGGGCGGACAGAGTTGCGACAGAGATATTTGAGCACACAGACGTTGTATCAGCTCTTCCGCAGAGAATGTTGTCACGGTCGCCACTTTCATTGTAAGGTTATTTGTGGCTATTGCTATACATTCGATATTTTATGAATTCATACAAAGAAAAATGGGAACCCAACAAAACTTGCGCCGCCCGACATGTCGGATTTAAAAAAAAAATAAAAAAAATAAATAAATTTAAAAAAGTGTCTAGAGACACAATTCATCCATTCTGGGAATCCAGAGTCTCGACGATTAAAAAAATTTTTTTTGCCTGTTATCGATACTGATACGTGCTTGTTCGTCCGATTCTTGAGTATTGCTCATCAGTATGGGACCCTTACCAGGTTTGATTAATAGAAGAGATAGACATGATCCAGCGAAAAGCAGCGCGATTCGTCATGGGGACATTTAGTCAGCGCGAGAGCGTTACGGAGATGCTGAACAAGCTCCAGTGGCGGACACTTCAAGAAAGGCGTTACGCAATACGGAGAGGTTTATTATCGAAATTACGAGAGAGCACATTCCGGGAAGAGATGGGCAACATATTACTACCGCCCACATATATCTCGCGTAATGACCACAACGAAAAGATCCGAGAAATTAGAGCAAATACGGAGACTCACAAGCAGTCGTTCTTCCCACGCACAATTCGTGAATGGAACAGGGAAGGGGGGATCAGATAGTGGTACAATAAGTACCCTCCGCCACACACCGTAAGGTGGCTCGCGGAGTATAGATGTAGATGTAGATGTAGATGCCGATCTCAGGGATTCGTATTCCGGTAACGAATAACCAAAGTAATATGTTTTTGTGTGCTGTAATTACAAATTAACAATTTTCTGATTTTTTTCTCTGTACCTCTGCTGTGAAACATTGCTTTCTTGCCAAATCTTGGGACTGTAGATCAACGGGAAGTACTGTATAGGTTGTGACGAGTGAGTTTGCGAGTATCAATACATGTCACGTAAATGACCATATCTTTTGACTGCATTGGTTTAGAAGCTTAACATTTTTATACTGACAAAGGATCATAGACCTTAGGTTGTCACATAAATTTCAACTTGATACGTCTAGCTGTTTCTGAGAGAAAGGGGTCTTAACAGACGGAGGGGCAGACTGAAAGTCAGATAACAAATGACAAAAAAATTCTTTCGCGTGATATAATTACTAACAATTCCCGAATTTTTTGTGTACACTGAGTCTTTTACACCTCGCACAAAGAAATTGCGTGGGGTTAGGTCGGGAGAGCGTGTAGTCGGTGACGGGAACTGTTGATCATCAACCCCACCACGACAGATCCAGCTGTTGCTCAATTTCCTGCTCACAAGGGAACCGCCCCATCGCACCCCCCTCAGATTTAGTTATAAGTTAGCACAGTGGATAGGCCTTGAAACACTGAACACAGATCAATCGAAAAAACCGGAAGAAGTTTTGTCGAACTATGAAAAAAATAAGCAAAATATACAAACTGAGTAATCCAAGCGAAGCATATGCCTTATCATGGATAACCCGCTGGCATGAGCATCGTGGTCCCGTGGTTAGCGTGAGCAGCTGTGGAACGAGAGGTCTTTGGTTCAAGTCTTCCCTCGACTGAAAATTTTAATTTTTTATTTTCGGACAATTATGAAACTTCAGGCACTTACACATAATCAACTTCGCTCTCAAAAATTCCAGGACATGTTCAGATTTGCTTGGACATATGCAGGATTTGACGGTCTACACACGGAAAAATTTGAAAAAGTTAAAAACATGTTTTGACAGAGCACAGGGAAAACTGTGCGACTGTGAAACTGGTGCATTCATTTGTTGCAGTTTATGCGACAAACTCTTACGTTTGCATCACTTTTTTGGGAGTGATTATCACATCCACAAGAAAACCTAAATCGGGCAAGGTAGAAGAATCTTTTTACCCATTCGCCAAGTGTACAAGTTAGGCGGGTCGACAACATATTCGCGTCATGTGACGCACATGCCGTCACCAGTGTCTTATACAATATATCAGACGTGTTTTCCTATGGAGAAATCGTAAGACCTTGCGATTAAATGTTTTCGGTTCCCATTGGAGAGGCACATCCTTTCGTCTACTAATCGCACGGTTTTGCGGTGCGGTCGCAAAACACAGACACTGAACTTATTTCAGTGAACAGAGACGTCAATGAACGAACGGACAGATCATAACTTTGCGAAAATAAAAAATTAAACTTTTCACCTGAGGGAAGACTTGAACCAGGGACCTCTCATTCCGCAGTTGCTCACGCTAACCACGGGACCACGGTGCTCCTGCCAGCGCATTCTCCATGATAATGCATATGCTTCGCTTAGACTACTCAGTTTGTATACTTTGCTTATTTCTTTTCATAGTTCCACACAACTTATTCCTGTTTTCTCGATTGATCTGTGTTCAGTGTTTCAAGGCCCATCCACTGTGCCAACTTATAACTAAATCTGAGGGGGGGTGCGATGGGGAGGTTCCCTTGTCAGTGTTGCGCTCTCGTAGCTGAAATCTGAATTACGGCTACAGCAGCACAAAACTTTTGGAGTTTTTCTATATGAGTGCCGAGTAACGTGTTAATATGTTAACCAACGTACGCCTGCTTAGCTGGATGGTAACGTGCTCGCCTCCCATGCAAGGGGGCCCGGGTTTGATTCCCGGCAGTGTTGGGGATTTTCTCCGTTTGGGGACTGGATGTTGTGTTATCATCATTTCACCATCATCACCGGCGCGCAAGTCGTCCAAAGTGGTGCCGAATGAATTAAGAGTTGCACTCGGCGGCTGAACTTCCCCGAGAAGGGGCCTCCCGGCCAACGATGCCGTACGCTCATTTCATTTTTATGTCAGCCAATGTAGTTACAGTGAACATATGAAATCGCTTCAGTCATTTCCAATAATCCTGTAAATTTTGTCAATGAATGACAAAATCTGTGTTACTGAACGACTAAAATTGTGGAATAATGCAATTGCGGGGTGCCTATCTAACAGATTTGGGGGGAAACAATTATTTCATTTTCAGTGTTTCATGTAATAATTATTATAGAATTTACAATTTAAATTGCTGTGACAATCTACTCATTAAGATGTACAACCTTACTCTAAAGGCTTAACACAGTAATGCGAGTATTACGTATTGTATTTATAACTCGTGTTTATATCTCGAGGGAGTTTAGCTTACAACGCGCAAATTACCTGGCCTGTATTGATACCGCATTTGACAAAGAGAGCGACTTGCAACAGACTTATGTATAAAACCGTTACGAAACCTTTCTTTCGTTGTCACGGCCAACAAAATGTTGAAAGGAAAAATAAAATCATTGCTTGCTATTATTGTCGCTGTCCGTGCAGTAAAACTTCAGCATAAGGCACACACTTTAGGTTTATTGCTTCTTCACTACAAACCCTAACTGCTACTCGTTTTGCAGACGGTATTTACACATAGCACCGAATGTACCTGTAAAATTATATAATTATAGGACACAGTATTTTTCAAAGCGCTCCTTCCTGCACAGATGCTGTCAAACAAAAACATAGTACCGTTTCGATTAGAGCGGTTATAAAAATCAGGCTGTTTTAATAAAGGTACAATTTATATCTAGCTTACCTAGTTCAGGTAAGTGTTGCATATTTTTCTCTGAAAGGTTGTTTTTGAGGAGCTTCAATTTATACTGGAAAGCGTTTATTTCACTGATCATATCGTTGATGAGATTGTTTTCTTTTTGGAGTTTCAGGCTTAAATCATTTAGGAGAGCCTAATGTCTGCTAAAAATCCTAAATCAGCTACCCATTCAGGGTCATGAAAAAGTGGCTCCGGACGTCCTTTGCTCTCCAAAAACTGAGCCACAATGTGGCGAAGTCGAAAAATTCGGGAAATGACTTTCCCTTTGCTCAGCTAGCGCACCTCAGCGTGGTATGGAATATCTGGACACTCCTCTTCAAAGGAAATCAAAAATTCTTTGTATTGACGATGAGTGAGTCCATGAGAACGAATGTAGTTCACGATACGCACCACTTGAAGACCGGTAACTGTCGCACAAAGAGCCTCTTGGTGTGAAAAACAATGAACGGAAGGCAAATTCGGCATGTTAAGTTTTTTCCGCAGTAGGCCAATAGACCCTTTTGCTTTACCGCACATTGCTGGTGCCCCGTCTGTGGTTACGGAAAACAGCTTTTCCCAAGGGAGTCCTATTCCTTCAGCTGCCATTTCAACAGCTGCTAAAATATCCGCCCCTGTAACAGTGTCCTTCAACGGAATCATATCCAGAAGCTCTTGCGTTACATGTAGGTCGTCGTCCACGCCACGCAAAAATATTGGTAACTGAGCCGTGTCGTTAATATCCGTGGACTCAACAAGTGCGATGGAGTACGCTAGGAAGTTTTCAATTTTGGCTGCCAGTTGTTCATGCAAATTCTCAGCAATGTCGTTGATTCTCCGATGTATTGTCATTCTGGAAAGTGGTATTCTGCTGTGGGCGGGAGCTAATGTGGGATTCATTGCCTCTACTACGTCCAACATAACGTTTTTTATTAATGGCCCGTCCATAAATGGCCTCCCAGCTCTTGATAAACGTAGAGCAACTTTGTAACTAGCTCTGAGAGTCCGTTCGCAACACCCCTCATCTTCTTCAAAAAATGGTTCAAATGGCTCTGAGCACTATGGGACTCAACATCTTAGGTCATAAGTCCCCTAGAACTTAGAACTACTTAGACCTAACTAACCTAAGGACATCACACACACCCATGCCCGAGGCAGGATTCGGACCTGCGACCGCAGCAGTCCCGCGGTTCCGGACTGCAGCGCCAGAACCGCTAGACCACCGCGGCCGGCTCATCTTCTTCACCCTAAAGTAGAGAAAAGCAGATATGTTACAAATAATTTATGCGGCAACGAAAACTAAGGAATCTAAGCAAATGTTATTTCGTTTCGCATGAACTTTAACCAAAATATACATGCTAAAGTACTTGCAACAAACCTCGTTTGTAGATACAGAATTCTCTTCTGCAAGAGTTTGCAACTTCCGTAATTCTTCCTCTCTGGCATCCCCTGTTATATCACTATACTTTTCTGAATACAATTTGCTGTAGTGCCTTTCAATAGACGATTTTCTGACACACTTAATTAGTGTACCGCAGATAATACACTCCTGGAAATTGAAATAAGAACACCGTGAATTCATTGTCCCAGGAAGGGGAAACTTTATTGACACATTCCTGGGGTCAGATACATCACATGATCACACTGACAGAACCACAGGCACATAGACACAGGCAACAGAGCATGCACAATGTCGGCACTAGTACAGTGTATATCCACCTTTCGCAGCAATGCAGGCTGCTATTCTCCCATGGAGACGATCGTAGAGATGCTGGATGTAGTCCTGTGGAACGGCTTGCCATGCCATTTCCACCTGGCGCCTCAGTTGGACCAGCGTTCGTGCTGGACGTGCAGACCGCGTGAGACGACGCTTCAGCCAGTCCCAAACATGCTCAATGGGGGACAGATCCGGAGATCTTGCTGGCCAGGGTAGTTGACTTACACCTTCTAGAGCACGATGGGTGGCACGGGATACATGCGGACGTGCATTGTCCTGTTGGAACAGCAAGTTCCCTTGCCAGTCTAGGAATGGTAGAACGATGGGTTCGATGACGGTTTGGATGTACCGTGCACTATTCAGTATCCCCTCGACGATCACCAGTGGTGTACGGCCAGTGTAGGAGATCGCTCCCCACACCATGATGCCGGGTGTTGGCCCTGTGTGCCTCGGTCGTATGCAGTCCTGATTGTGGCGCTCACCTGCACGGCGCCAAACACGCATACGACCATCATTGGCACCAAGGCAGAAGCGACTCTCATCGCTGAAGACGACACGTCTCCATTCGTCCCTCCATTCACGCCTGTCGCGACACCAATGGAGGCGGGCTGCACGATGTTGGGGCGTGAGCGGAAGACGGCCTAACGGTGTGCGGGACCGTAGCCCAGCTTCATGGAGACGGTTGCGAATGGTCCTCGCCGATACCCCAGGAGCAACAGTGTCCCTAATTTGCTGGGAAGTGGCGGTGCGGTCCCCTACGGCACTGCGTAGGATCCTACGGTCTTGGCGTGCATCCGTGCGTCGCTGCGGTCCGGTCCCAGGTCGACGGGCACGTGCACCTTCCGCCGACCACTGGCGACAACATCGATGTACTGTGGAGACCTCACGCCCCACGTGTTGAGCAATTCGGCGGTACGTCCACCCGGCCTCCCGCATGCCCACTATACGCCCTCGCTCAAAGTCCGTCAACTGCACATACGGTTCACGTCCACGCTGTCGCGGCATGCTACCAGTGTTAAAGACTGCGATGGAGCTCCGTATGCCACGGCAAACTGGCTGACACTGACGGCGGCGGTGCACAAATGCTGCGCAGCTAGCGCCATTCGACGGCCAACACCGCGGTTCCTGGTGTGTCCGCTGTGCCGTGCGTGTGATCATTGCTTGTACAGCCCTCTCGCAGTGTCCGGAGCAAGTATGGTGGGTCTGACGCACCGGTGTCAATGTGCTCTTTTTTCCATTTCCAGGAGTGTACATTTGGCTTTAACGTCACAACGCACAAGAAAGTAGGAGAGTTCCCATTCCGGTTTAAACTGACTTTCGGCAATTTTACCTTATTATGGATCAGATGGTTCCATTATTCCGGTAATTGTCTTGCGCTTACGTATTACAATGACGACTAAGCCATCTGGCAGCTCATTCGGCAGCGCACAGCGTCGGCCTCACCTAGCAAGCCTTCGGCCACCTTATTTGCAGTCGCTCTTGAACGTGCACTACATGGCCTCCGACGACGACTTGTGGTCAAGTCAGAAGACGAAATCCAGGAGGCGCTGGAATGGCTCCAGCGGTATTGAACGGTAGCGAGTAGTGTCATCAACCTACGAAAGACCCGATGTATGGAAGCGGGGAGAGGGCTCCCACCAGGGTAGCAGTGCCCATCACCGAGGTCCCCACACTCAGTTGTTTGGGAGTGGTGTTGCGTGGAAACATACGACGTACAGCTGCGGATAATTATCGACGGCTACTGCGACAGATTCGCGCATTGGTATGTCAACATACAGCGTGCCATAGATATTTAATAATTTTTTCATAATGTCGTAATATATTTCTTTAAAGCCAGTAGCGCCATTAGACTGTTTTTTATTTGCAGAGTTACATTTACACGATTATGATTTCGGCTTTAAAGTGCCATTATCAAATGTTTTAATGTTATACAGTGCCTAAGATGGCATACTATCCTCTTTAAAATACTCTATTAGAGACATTGTATAAGGGTCAGTATTTCTGGTAAAAGTCTATAACTTTCTTTTATCACTGAGTATACCATCTTTACTTGAGTCAAGATGGTATTGACACGCCGATATGCTCCCACTGCGCGGTCGTCGACTCCGACGAGCACCGTTTGGTTTGTAGCACGGCAACCGACTGTTGGCTTCTAACGACTAACTGCGTACGGCGCACACGGCGATCAAAGGTGACGACCGACTTTTCTTGGACAAAGTATATGTGGTGTCACCGCCAGACACCACACTTCCTAGGTGGTAGCCTTTAAATCGGCCGCGGTCCGTTAGTATACGTCGGACCCGGGTGTCGCCACTATCAGTGATTGCAGACCGAGCGCCGCCACACGGCAGGTCTAGTCTAGAGAGACTCCCTAGCACTCGCCCCAGTTCTACAGCCGACTTTGCTAGCGATGGTTCACTGACTACATAAGCTCTCATTTGCAGAGACGACAGTTTAGCGTAGCCTTCAGCTACATCATTTCCTACGACCTAGCAAGGCGCCATATTCAGTTACTATGAATGTGTTCTGAACAGATAATATTGTGAATCATGTACCGTCAAGAGCGACGTTCATCATTAATGGATTAGAGTTAAGTATCAAAGTAATTACGTCCGCTTACTGAATTCTAATTCCTTGTCATGTTCCAGACCTCACGTCAGTATGGTTCTTCCCTCCTCACGTCAGCCTGCGTGAGTTAGAGCGCGTGCATTTCGGTCTCCACTCGTAACACGGTGCTGGCTCTTCTGCCAACACAACAGTGTACTTTCCCACCGCCAGGTCAAACGCCGTAAACTGGACACAGGGGATGGCGACAAATTATCTGTATCGCACCGATGACAAGAACGTCATAGACTTCTGGTACGTACTGCAAGAGCAACATATCATCTTGCGGCGACACGTGAAATATAGAGCCGGCCGGGGTGGCCGAGCGGTTCTAGGCGCTACAGTCTGGAACCGCGCGACCGCTACGGTCGCAGGTTCGAATCCAGCCTCGGGCATGGATGTGTGTGATGTCCTTAGGTTAGTTAGGTTTAAGTAGTTCTAAGTTCTAGGTGACTGATGACCTTAGAAGTTAAGTCCCATAGTGCTCAGAGCCATCTGAACCATTTTTGAAATATAGAACATTACTTGGGTTCGTTATTCACGGACCCTCCGGATAGTTGAGGTGTTCCGGGGATGAGAAGTGAAATGAGGAGATAGCTCAACGTTCAGGAAGTAACGTTCAAGCCAAATGTATTCAGGGGACTACGAGGTGTGGCTAGAAAAAAACCGGACTAGTACTGGTGAAACAATAAAACGAATGCAATAAGGCTGAAGGTCGCGTGGCCTGTCACGTGACTCTCGCTCCGCCTACTGCTCGAGTTTCATCTGCCTCCTGCACTCAGTCTGCCCGTGGCGTCTGTTTTAAGTAGTTGACGTTTTGTCTGTGCGTCGCAAAATGTTGAGTGTACAGAAGGAACAGCGTGTTAACATCAAAATTTGTTTCAAACTAGGAAAATCTGCAAGTGAAACGTTTGTAATGTTACAACAAGTGTACGGCGATGATTGTTTATCGCGAACACAAGTGTTTGAGTGGTTTAAACGATTTAAAGATGGCCGCGAAGACACCAGTGATGACACTCGCACCGGCAGACCATTGTCAGCAAAAACTGATGCAAACATTGAAAAAATCGGTAAACTTGTTCGACAATATCGCCGTTTAACAATCAGAGCAGTGTCTGAGTTAACAGGAGTTGACAAGGAAAGTGTCGAACAAGTTTACCGATTTTTTCAATGTTTGCATCAGTTTTTGCTGACAATGGTCTGCCAGTGCGAGTTTCATGACTGGTGTCTTCGCGGCCATCTTTAAATCGTTTAAACCACTCAAACACTTGTGTTCGCGATAAACAATCATCGCCGTACACTTGTTGTAACATTACAAACGTTTCACTTGCAGATTTTCCTAGTTTGAAACAAATTTTGATGTTAACACGCTGTTCCTTCTGTACACTCAACATTTTGCGACGCACAGACAAAACGTCAACTACTTAAAACAGACGCCACGGGCAGACTGAGTGCAGGAGGCAGATGAAACTCGAGCAGTAGGCGGAGCGAGAGTCACGTGACAGGCCACGCGACTTTCAGCCTTATTGCATTCGTTTTATTGTTTCACCAGTACTAGTCCGGTTTTTTTCTAGCCACACCTCGTATACATAGTTTTTAAGTTAACGAGAAGCCGACCTGGATACACTCCAACAGGCCGTTGCAGGGTCCTGTTTCCTTTTCTTTCTTTTTCTAGTCCTATCCAAGTGCTAGCCCAGCCCAACGGCGCTTAACTACGATGATCTGTCGGGAACCGGTGTTACCACTACGGCAAGGCCGTTGGCGCTTTAAATCTACCAGTCTCAAAATCTACACCTCTCAGCATGTATATCGCTGTCTCAGAGCTCGCCTCCACAACATGGTTGTTCTCATTGTCAGAAATACAGAAGATTACAAAAATGGTTCAAATGGCTCTGAGCACTATGGGACTTAACATCTGAGGTCATCAGTCCCCTAGAACTACTTAAACCTAACTAACCTAAGGACATCACACGCATCAATTCCCGTGGCAGGATTCGAACCTGAGACCGTAGCGGTCGCGCGGTTCCAGACTGTAGCGCCTAGAACCGCTCGGCCACCCCGGCCGGCAGAAAATTACACATATAAGCAACTGTTCGACAGGAACCATGAAAGCACAAAGAAAGGTAGGTACACCCACCAACTTCACAAATCAGGACAATCGTCAAGCAAACAAAGAATATAAGACTTCCTGTCAGATTAAAAATATGTCTCGGGCGGAGACTCCATCCTGGGAGCGCTGCTTTACACAAGAAAGTGCTCTACCGACTTTTTTTCTTTCCTGTTTCTTCTCCACCCTTCTGTCGTGGGGTGGGCGGTTATGTGTGGACGTTGCATGACATATCTCAAATTCTGACAGCGAGAACTTTACTCACAAGGGGAGGCCGCCAATTGTGAAATTCTGATTCGATTCATACTGCCCATAATAGAAGCTCATGGCCAGAGGTGTAATGTGGCAAAGCACCAAGATGCACTTCTCAGCCGTTGTCGAGAAAATCGACAGTCAAAAGAAACCGTTGCAGTGAAATACTCTCTACGATTGATAATTTTCTACAGTGTCGTGGCGCAGCGGTAAGCGCTCGGGTTCTTAATCCGAAGGTCGCCGGATCGAATCAGTTGCAACAATTATGCATATAATAAGTTGTTGAAAGCCGTTTGTCGTGGAAAAACTGGCGACTTCGAACATCATTATGTTTTCCGCAAACAAAGTTGTATTTCACAAACGTTATTAATTGTCTTCATAATGTTAACCACGTATAGTTAACGGAAGACGTAGAAACGATATTCCGAAACGAATACGTATAGCGTAAGTCAAACGTTCGAATTAGAACAGAGACCCCACGAACACAAATTCGCTGTGGCAGGTATGAAATATAAACTCCGTTACTCGCTCGTTACACTTGAAGGACACATGTTGAATGGGCCGAAACGAGCCGCCGCATTACAGCGTAGTTGCCTGCTAACTTCGAAAGAAGGTAGATGCGGTCCCTAGCGCAACTTATAACATCGTCGAAAATCAGTGCGGACGGCAGAGCTTTGGTACACCCTGTTAAAAAAACGGAAAAATGGAGGCGGTACAATTGGAGAGCGATCCGCCTTCACCAACATGCATATATATATATATATATATATATATATATATATATATATATATATATATTTCAAAAAACTAATAACAAAAAAAAATTGCATGGCGCGGGTTTCGCTCCGGCGACCTTCGGATTACGAAGCCGAGCGCTTACCGCTGCGCCACGACGATGTAGAAAATTATCAATCGTAGAGAGTATTTCACGGCAACGGTTTCTTTTAACTGTCGATTTTCTCGACAAGAGAAGTGCATCTTGGTTCTTTGCCACATTACACCTCTGGCCATGAGCTTCTATTATGGGCAGTATGAATCGAATCTGAATTTCACAATTGGCGGCCTCCCCTTGTTAGTTTTTTTAACACAGACCTGGCCAGTCCTGAAGAATTAACGCGTTGCACTATTGCGCTAGTACTTTAGTAGAGGAAAGCCAACAGGACCTGCTGGCTGACTAAGCTAACAGACCAAGAGCCGTCCTCACAGCTTTACTTCCACCAATACCTTGTCTCCTACCTTACAAACTTCACACAAGTTCTCCGGAAACCGTACGAGCCTATCACTCCTGGAAGAAAGAATATTTCGAAGGCATGCTTATTGTCAGCCACAGAAGTTCTCCTGCAATCTTGTACGACTGGCGCTCCTGTTGGAAAGGATATTGTGGAGACATGGCATCATGGAGGTTTGCTTTCAGAATAACTGTTGACGCTGCATTGGAGGGCATGCAGATCTGAAACTTACTGGCAGACTACAAATGAACAGAGTTGGGATATCGGACAGCGATATATCGAAATATCCATAAATCGGAATCAGTTGTAACATCATATAATCAATATTTGTATATCCGACAAATAGGTAACATCGATATTTTGTGGCGATATAATAGGATAATACTGTTATTATCTATATGAAGACAGTAACTGTTCTCGAAAGAACAGATTACTCTTGTTGACCGAGCAGCTTTTCCCTGGAATAAATGGGGCACAAATTTTCAGCTGTGCACATCGAGGTATATCAGTAACACCTGGCGGCAGCTGAGGGTTTCAGTTAGTCTTCATTTATACTGTTATTATCGTCGTATAATCCATAATAGAAGCAACTTTCTTTTAATATTTAAATATTTACAAAATACAAACTGAATCTACATTTTTTAACTTTGCCGTTCTCAGATATATTTTGACTGTTGTCAAATGTGTGTTTTTGTAACCTTCTTTCACTCTAAAGTAAGGTTGGCAGAAATGCGAAATTTAACCGACAGAAAGAAGATGTTTTGATATGCAAATGATTAGCTTTTCAGAGCATTCACGCAAGGTTGGCGCCGGTGGCAACATATACAACGTGCTGACAAGAGGAAGGTTTCCATCCGATTTCTCATACACAAACAGCAGTTGACCGGCGTTGCCTGGTGAAACGTTGTTGTGGTGCCTCGTGTAAGGAGGAGAAATGCGTACCATCACGTTTCTGACTTTGATAAAGGTCGGATTCTAGCCCATCGCGATTGCGGTTTATCGAATCGCGACATTGCTGCTCGCGTTGGTCAAGATCCAAAGACTGTTAACAGAATATGGAATCGGTGGGTTCAGGAGGGTAATACGGAACGCCGTGCTGTATCCCAATGGCCTCGTATCACTAGCAGTCGAGATGACACGCATCTTATCCGCATGGCCGTAACGGATCGTGCAGCCACGTCTCTATCCCTGAGTCAACAGATGGGGACGTTTGCAAGACAACAACCACTTTCACGAACAGTTCGATGAAGTTTGCAGCAGCATGGACTATCAGCTCGGAGACCGTGGCTGCAGTTACCCTTGACGCTGCATCACAGACAGGAGTTCCTGCGATGGTGTACTCATCGACGAACCTGGGTGCACGAATGGCAAAACGGCATTTTTCGGGTGAATACAGGCTCCCTTTACAGGATCATGATGGTGGCATCCGTGTTAGGCGACATCGCGGTGAACGCACATTGGAAGCGCGTATTTGTCATCGCCATACTGACGTATCACCCGGCGTGATGGTATGGGGTGTCATTGGTTACGCGTCTCGGCCACCTCTTGTTCGCGTTGACGGCACTTGGAACACTGGACGTTACATTTAAGATGTTTTACGACCCGTGGCTCTACCCTTTATTCGGCCCTTCGAAACCCTACATTTCAGCAGGATAATGCACGACCGCATGTTGCAGGTGCTGTACGGGCCTTTTTGGATACAGAAAATGTTCGACTGCTGCCCTGGCCAGCACATTCTCCAGATCTCTCACCAATTGAAAACGTCTGGTCAATGGTGGCCGAGCAACTGGCTCGTCACAATACGCCAGTCACTACTCTTGATGAACTGTGGTATCGTGTTGAAGCTGCATGGGCAGTTGTACCTGTACACGTCATCCAAGCTCTGTTTGACTCAATGGCAAGGCGTATCAAGGCCATTTTTAACACAGACCTGGCCAGAGGTGGTTGTTCTGGGTACTGATTTCTCAGGATCTATGTACCTAAATTGCGTGAAAATGTAATCACATGTCAGTTCTAGTATAATATATTTGTCCAATGCATACCCGTTAATCACCTGCATTTCTTCTTGGTGTAGCAATTTTAATTGCCAGTAGTGTAGTTTGGATCAAATGACAGATGAAATCCAAAATGCAACTTTTGTGGGAATGTACTTCGAACTACTGGTAACACCACAAATTTAAAAGTCTCAGCTTCCGAAAACTTTTGCTCAGGACGGACGATTAGCGGCTCATCTGGGAAAAGCCATTATGTTTTTATATATGGAATTTTCCCTGTGGAGTGGCAACAAAATGACTGTTCAACAGATGTCGACGGTAAAAAAAAGATAGCTCTAGACATTGAAAACAAGTCTCCAGAATTTGAACTATATTTACGAATTCCACCCATGGACGCTTACACATATTCACAGTCTAGAGGGTGCTACCACAACTATGTTCCAATCTGTGTCATACTTGCGAAATGTTAATATGTAGTAGAGACTTCAGTTCTGGCAGAGAAAGCATTTTCAGAACCTATTTAAGTGATTTCTCCTCAAAGAAGTAAAATAACTTTTGGAAGATAGTAAAATGTGAACTTTCACGACCGGAATTGTGACAGTTAATAAAATATTCCGGGCTATTATGCCGTGGTCAAAGGGATTTCACTTTAAAACCCATCTACGGACGACGGCAGTCAACGGCCAGCTGCGTTCGCATATTGAAACATGTGGCGTGACGCCACTGCGCGGAAGCTTGTGGAAGAGGAACTTTGCTGTAGACAGTAGCGAGCCAGGGTGTGAATCGGATATCCGACAAAGCAACGATCCCCCTTGAAAATGTCGTCCGCAGATGGGGACGAAACGTCGGGTTTTAAACAGAAATCCATTCGATCACATCATAATAGCCCGGAATATTTTATTGATTTTGGAACATAATTTTGAGCGATTTTGAATACCTGTTTTCTCTGTCTGTTTTTTCATACGCTGTAGAATAACTTTTTTTTATTTTTCCCATGTATTCCTGTATTTATACGTAAAATGATACATAATTAAATTTGGTTTTTCTTAACTTTTTATAAATTCATGGTACCCACTCGTGACAGTTTTAAATAACACATCAGTCATTAGATTGAATTTTAAAACAAAGTTTTTGGCACCTGTATATTGATATTTTTCATTCGATTAATCGTCGGTACAGATATTTAGTACAATATCGATATGTTTCTGTTGTGTACATAGTTCCGCGTAGTCAGAGCTTACACAACTTTCCCACTAGAGCGCGGCCCGCTAAGCAGAACAGCACAGGCTCAGCACTCGTCCATCTCCGCACTGCGAGATGGCGCTGCCTTAGAGATGGACCAAATTCTGCTTCCGCCGATACGTGTATTAATATGTAATGCAGCCAATGATATTGCTGCTAGCATAGAACCTTTTCTCCTCGCGGATCACACTCGCGCAGTGATACATGAACGCTCGAGGTATTATAACGAGTGTGCAGACCCCCGATTAGTCAGTCTGCATTAGTCTGCATTAGTCTATAGTCAAGTTTCAGTCTGCGCCTAATAAGATTATCATATTCCTGTACATAGCCATGAAGATAAATGAATATACACTTTGTCAAGTATCAGAGATATGTGAGAATAAGATTAACGTACCAAGACCAAAGGAACTTCAGATTGTCAATTGTAAACAGCATCCAGAATCACGTTAAGTAATTTCTATGATTTTTATTGTTTTAATAAATGTGTGTGAAAATTAATCAAGTTCTGTTTAAAGTTGGTCACCGTCAATATGCTACTCTAAGCATGCAAGTTGCATTTCTATCGTCTGACCTAACGGCAGAAGATAAACACGCCACGATAAGACCACGAGACATATTGCTGACACTCGCCTACTTCGTTAGAGCGACAAGTCAAATAATCTGATGGTGTGTGCACCGAAGGTCTTACAGTACGCTCACCACAGTTTCAATATACCATCTCTACAACTATTTGAGTATGTCGGACAGGACACGAGGCGAAATTCTGTATTGTCATACATGCATGGCTACATCTACATCTACATTCATACTCCGCAAGCCACCCAACGGTGTGTGGCGGAGGGCACCTTACGTGCCACTGTCATTACCTCCCTTTCCTGTTCCAGTCGCGTATGGTTCGCGGGAAGAACGACTGTATGAAATCCTCCGTGCGCGCTCTAATCTCTCTAATTTTACATTCGTGATCTCCTCGGGAGGTATAAGTAGGGGGAAGCAATATACTCGATACCTCATCCAGAAACGCACCCTCTCGAAACCTGGCGAGGAAGCTACACCGCGATGCAGAGCGCCTCTCTTGCAGAGTCTGCCACTTGAGTTTATTAAACATCTCCGTAACGCTATCACGGTTACCAAATAACTCTGTGACGAAACGGGCCGCTCTTCTTTGGATCTTCTCTATCTCCTCCGTCAACCCGATCTGGTACGGATCCCACACTGGTGAGCAATACTCAAGTATAGGTCGAACGAGTGTTTTTTAAGCCACCTCCTTTGTTGATGGACTACATTTTCTAAGCACTCTCCCAATGAATCTCAACCTGGTACCCGCCTTACCAAAAATTAATTTTATATGATCATTCCACTTCAAATCGTTCCGCACGCATACTCCCAGATATTTTACAGAAGTAACTGCTACCAGTGTTTGTTCCGCTATCATATAATCATACAATAAAGGATCCTTCTTTCTATGTATTCGCAATACATTACATTTGTCTATGTTAAGGGACAGTTGTCACTCCCTGCACCAAGTGCCTATCCGCTGCAGATCTTCCTGCGTTTCGCTACAATTTTCTAATGCTGCAACTTCTCTGTATACTACAGCATCATCCGCGAAAAGCCGCATGGAACTTCCGACACTATCTACTAGGTCATTTATATATATTGTGAAAAGCAATGGTCCCATAACACTCCCCTGTGGCACGCCAGAGGTTACCTTAACGTCTGTAGACGTCTCTCCATTGATAACAACATGCTGTGTTCTGTTTGCTAAAAACTCTTCAATCCAGCCACACAGCTGGTCTGATATTCCGTAGGCTCTTACTTTGTTTATCAGGCGACAGTGCGGAACTGTATCGAACGCCTTCCGGAAGTCAAGAAAAATAGCATCTACCTGGGAGCCTTTATCTAATATTTTCTGGGTCTCAAGAACAAATAACGCGAGTTGGGTCTCACACGATCGCTGTTTCCGGAATCCATGTTGATTCCTACATAGTAGATTCTGGGTTTCCAAAAACGACATGATACTCGAGCAAAAAACATGTTCTAAAAAGAGGAATGTGATGAAATTGAAGAACTGGACAGGAAGGGAAGATACGACTTACTATATAACAGAGTAAAGACTATGACATGGGAACAAAACAGAGCGGGAAGGGCTACTATGGAAATTTTGAGTAAACAAGGAACCAAGAAATGAAGTGAGCACAGGACAATCAGCCTCATTTCACATGCAGCCAAAGTGATGTTAAGAATAATTAATAGGAGACTTGAGAAAGTAATGGAGGAGAATCTTGGCGAGGAGCAGTTTGGTTTTAGACGGAATACAGGCACCAGAGATGCATTATGGCTGCTACGAATCTAGGGAGAAAGGTTTATTGGAAAAGGAAGAGACCTATATATGTGCTTCATCGATCTAGAAAAGGCATTTGGCAATGTGGTTTGGGACAAGCTGGCGACTATACTGAGGGAAAACCAGAAGACTTGTAAACTAATTATATATTAATCAAAAAGTTTCAATTGAAGTGAGAGGACTAGGAAAAGGAGTAAGACAAGGATGCTGTCTATCACCTACGCTTTTCAACCTCTACTTGGAAAACATGAGTGACCAATGCTCATTACATGACAAAGGCGTAGAAATTTGAGGAAGAAGAGTAGGGTGTTTGAGGTTTGCTGATGACATGGTCCTTCTAGCCACAAGGGAAAAAGAATTACAGGATTTGATGGACACCATTGGAACTAACGGAAAAAAAATATGGAATGAAAATTAACACAAATAAAACAAAACTACTGGCACTAGGAAGAAATAAGGAAATAAAAATTATCCTGAACGGAGAAATACTAGAACAAGTGCAAAATTTTAAGTATCTTGGAAGCAGGATAGACACCGACTGGAAGTGCACCACAGAAATTAAAACAAGGATAGCAATGGCAAAAGAGGCGTTTTACAAGAAAAGGAGAATTTTTTGCAGCAGTCTGGACAGAGGACTCAGGAAGAGACTCATAAAATGTCTTGTATGGAGTGTTCTTCTATATGGCGCAGAAAAAAGTGGTTCAAATGGCTCTGAGCACTATGGGACTTAACATCTGAGGTCATCAGTCTCCTAGAACCTAGAAATACTTAAACCTAACTAACCTAAGGACATCACACACATCCATGCCCGAGGCAGGATTCGAACCTGCGACCGTAGCAGTCGCGCGGCGCCAGATTGTAGTGCCTAGAACAGCTCGGTCACACCGGCCGGCTATGACGGTGAAACATGGACTATAAGGAAGAAAGACAAAGAAAGGCTGGAGGCTTTTGAGATCTGAACATGGCGGAGGATGGATAGAATAAGTTGGATGGACAGAGTAAAAAATGAAGAGGCACTGAGAAGAGTGAGAGAGAAAAGTCATTTACTAGGTGTAATTAAAAGGAAATTGGATTGGGCATATATTAAGAAAGAATGACGGACTGATAAAAACAGTTTTAGAAAGTTATGTAGATGGGAAAAGGAAGCGAGGAAGAGATTCCAGATACTGGATGACATGATGGACGGTACAACATGCAGCGGCCTTAAGAAGGAAGCAATGGATCGCAGAAAATGGAGAGGCAAAGGACCTGCTAATATAGCAGATTACTGACGATGATGACATGCAGCGTGAGAAGAGAACTCGCCTGCGAGAGATTTCTGCAAGTCTAGCACAGACACCGGTCGCAGTGCAACAGAGGAGTCGGTCCGCTTGCTGGGTGCCAGTGTCCTGCCCTTGTTCTCCACGGGAGAGACTGGCTGGGTTGGGGCAACACCGACTCAAAGGAAGGCCTCGGCGCTTGTTGGTGATGTCACGTCAGCTAGGCACGCCGAACGCCAGGTCTGTTGCAGGCATACTCATAATGGTGGTGTCTCCCTCTCTAACACAGGAAAATGCGAAACTATTGGCGGTAGTTGACCAACACACATTGTTCTGAGAGATTTCTGCAATTAATTAATTGTGCAATTGATTACACTTCTTAACAGATACTGTACTGCTGAACTTAAATTTCCACCTGTTTTAAGACATAGAAAAACGACTTCAAGGTCCAGCAGCAACAGAATTCGTGCTTCTTTACCTTATTTGTAAATCTGAGGAAGTTACGTTTGTACTGGGTTGCTTTTATACGAAACTGTGAACATATTGGTGCTCTTCTTTAGGTATCTTGGTTGACTATGGGGTGAGGAGCACTGAATGTTAATGAAATATCTTGCGATTGTACACGTTGGGGGCGGGCCAAAATAGGGATACTTGTTTTATCAAATAATTTTTTTTTTATCTTACAAAGTTTCTCCTTTCAGTTCCAAGAGGGGAATATTTATCTTTTCTAATGTGCATGTTTAAAAGAAGTTTAAGCTCAGCAGTATTTTCGATGTATGAAGCTATTTTGTTTCCTGTTTAGAATTCCTTTCGTTGAAAACGACTTTAATCTAATGACTTGCAACCGTTGGACATTTACACATGTGAATTAGTTCACATTTCCGGTGAAGATGTCAAACGAAAATAAATAAATAAATAGAAGAAACGAGTTAATTGTAAGGGGGTTGGGGTAAGTTTCGATAGCAAAATGGATCAAGTAAATATAGTTACTTGAATGTAAAATTTCCGAAGCTTGCAATGGGGCAAAGCGTCTTCTCATATTGATCTACGTTTGTTTCTACAGGATTCAGTAATACAGAAGTATGATCTTCATTTGTAGGTTTACGATAGTAAGAAAATGTCTCATCTAAATAAAACTGGAGAATCCAAAACAATACCAAACATTTTGCCCAAAAATAAGAGATTTATAGTGATAAGCACGCCCAGGCGTTTCTGCCAGCAACAGACCTAGCGTTCGCCGTGCCTAGCTGACGTGACGTCACCAACAAGCGCCGAGGCCTTCCTTTGAGTCGGTGTTGGTTGGGGGCTGCGGCCTAACTTTGCGACCAAACACTGGCCAGGGGCGCCGCTGCCGCTGCTGCTGCATTATCTGCTGGCGGGGCTTCGTTAGCGCTTGCGCCCGTGTACCGCGCTGCGTCGCCGGCCGTTCCACTGGCTAAACTTGGGCACACAGTGGCGCGCTAATACTGCGCTGCCAACTCGCCTTCCGGAATACATGCGGTGCCGCCTAGCCTCGCCTCGAAATTCGTCCGCATTCCTGGCAAGACGACACTGGGGCGTCTGATCATAAAGCCGTCGGCACACGGACCGTGCATCCGAACGTTGAGCGTTGAGCGTGCCCAGTTTCTGACGTCATAGCGTGGAATAGCACGTTCGGGAGTCTTTCCGAACGTGCAGAGCAATATCTGGCATGTCAGATATTCTGAGCGTGCGTCTGAGCGTTGACCAATGAGGTGGCACATCGCCACCTACGTCACACGCACGCCGTCTCTCTTCAGTACAGAGTTGTGAGGCGCCATATTGGCATTCATTTCAAGCCTATATGTATATATGCCGTTTCTGAGCACCAGAAAATTGAGAATCACTGGAAAACCCGTTGTCAGCTGTGCGATCCGTTCCAATAAAATAATGAGAAACATCATATTCGTGGCGAACGAATTATTGTAACTTGCGTATTATGAGAGTAGGCTATTTGAGGGCAGTGACACGCTGAAGATCCACCCAAAACGCATTGTTCTTGGTACACTTTGTTAAAATTAAATTTCTATTAGTAATTATCTACGATTAAGGTTTCAGCACGCAATAAGATACTACCTGTAGAACAAGAAATCTGTCGTGCGTTTAGCGTAATGAGTAGAATCACCGACTGATAATGAGTTCAGTGTCGGGGCGGTAGTTCGCGTCTAGACACTCCCAGATTTTTTTTTCCTAACATTCGCGTTTTTATTAGGTTCTGATACTTAAGGATTAGTTTAAGGTAAATATAGACTACAATATTTGATGTTATGTAAATATAAGTTCACCTTATTTTTTTGAGGGGTGACTGTTCGATTGACTTAATCTACTAGACAGCTTGCGCTACTTCTATAAAGATATTTTTCTCCTTTTTCTTTTACGCTTCGTAATTCACATGTTGCAAGGATTCTGCAAGTGAGTAGGAACAGTGATCAAGTAAGACTGACCTTGGGGTTTTACTAAAATGTGGGAATGATGAAATAATAAACATTATTTATTATTCTAATGCGGAGAAGTATTCCAAATTTGTACCGCACTGTTTGTAATGGAAGTTTTATAAGCCCGTGTCCTTATTGATTGGACATAGTACCTTCCTTTTTGTGGACGATGGAGGAAATGTGCGTTTTAATAGAGCTAACGTGGGAATTGAGTAAACAGTGTGATTTACGAGCTAGAAACATCGCTCAACTGCCGCTGGAGTGCGTTGCGATCGCGTATACCACGTTGGGGCCCACGTACCGTATGCACAAGTCGCATCATTCCTGAGCGTTCAGCAGCACGTTGAACTTGGCACGCTCAACGTTGACGTTCGGCAGCACGGTCCGTGCATCCGAACGTTGAACGTTGAGCGTGCCGAGTTTCTGACGTCACAGCATGGAATAGCACGCTCGGGAGTCTTTCCGAACGTGCAGAGCAATATCTGGCATGTCAGATATTCTGAGCGTGCGTCTGACCGTTGACCAATGAGATGTCACAACGCCACCTACGTCCCAAGCACGCCGTCTCCCTTCAGTACAGAGTTGTGAGGAGCCATATTGGCATTCATTTCAAGCCTATATGTATATGTGCCATTTCTGAGCACTAGCAAATTGAGAATCACTGGAAAAACCGTTGTTAACAGTGTGATTCATTCCAATAAAATAATAAGACACATCACATTCGTGGCAAAAGAATTATTGTAACTTGCGTATTATGAGAGTAGGCTATTTGAAGGCAGCGACACACTGAAGATCAAACCAAATTGTTCTTGGTACAATTTGTTATAATTAAATTTCAATTAGTAACATATCTATGATTAACGTTTTCAGCAACGCGTAACATAATATGATTACGTGCTGAAGGTCAGCTGTTGGTTTAGCGTAATGAGTAGCGTCACTACCCTGTCAAGAGTTGTTTGATGGGGCGGTGGTTCGTGTATTGACACTTCCAAATCTTTTTTTCGTAACATTAGCGTTTTTATTAGGTTCTGATACTTTATTATTAATTTAATATAAGTATATACTATAACATCTGATGTAAATATAAGTTCACCTTTTTTTGAGGGGTGACTTTGTTCGATTGGCTTAATCTACAGGACTGCTTGCGCTACTTGTATAAAGATATTTTGCTCCTTTTTCTTTTACGCTATCGTAATTCACATGTTGCAAAGATTCTGCTACTGGGTAGGAACAATGATCAAGTAAGACTGACCTTGGGGTTTCACTAAAATGTGGGAATGATGAAATAATGTTTATGCGCAGAAGTATTCCAAATTTGTAACACACTGTGCGTTTTCAACTTCTCGCGGCGTAATGAATAATCGATTAAATTTCGGGCATGCAGCCGCGTAAATAAAATTTCCTCCACTGATATTTCGGCCGCGTATCGTCCGGCCATCCTCAGAGTGAGCTTATGACTCACTCTGAGGGTGGCCGGACGATACGCGGCCGAAATATTTGCGCGGCTGCATGCCCGATATTTAATCGATTGTAACGCACTGTTTGTAATGGAACTTTTATAAGCCTGTGTCCTTATTGATTGGACATGGTACTTTCCTTTTCGTGGACGATGGAGGAAACGCGCGTTTTAATAGAGCTAGTGTGGGAATTTTACGCGCGCCCGTTGAGTAAACAGTGTGATTTAAGAACTAGAAACATCCCTCAACTGCCGCTGGAGTGCGTCGCGATCGCGTATACCACGTTGGGGCCCACGTACCGTATGCACAAGTCGCATCGTTCCTGAGCGTTCAGCAGCACGTTGAACTTGCCACGCTCCACGTTAACGTTCGACAGCACGGCCCGTGTGCCGACGGCTTAAGGTTGCACAACGTGGCTGCCCGGCAGCTCTCCGCCAACCGTGTTCGCCACACGCGCTCGGTGGCATTACCGCATCACGCTAGGAAATTCAGAGTCGTATTGCGCCTTGCGAGCCAAGATGATTACAGGCCCGGGAGGGACCGCACCAGTAGTCGCCGCCACTGACTTGCCAGTGCGAGCTGCCTCCTTAAGCCGTCGGCACACGAACCGTGCTGCCGACCGTTAACGTTGAGCGTGCCAAGTTCAACGTGCTGCTGAACGCTCAGGAACGATGCGACTCGTGCACACGGTACGTGGACCCCAACGTGGTATACGCGATCGCAACGCACTCAAGCGACAGTTGAGGGATGTTTCTAGTTCGTAAATCACACTGTTTACTCAACGGGCGCGCGTAAAATTCCCACGTTAGCTCTATTAAAATGCACATTTCTTCCTTCGTCCACGAAAAGGAAAGTACCATGTCCAATCAATAAGGACACAGGCTTATAAAAGTTCCATTACAAACAGTGCGTTACAAAATTGGAATACTTCTCCGCATAAGATAAACATTATTTCATCATTCCCACATTTTAGTAAAACCCCAAGGTCAGTCTTACTTGATCATTGTTCCTACCCAGTAGCAGAATCTTTGCAACATGTGAATTACGATAGCGTAAAAGAAAAAGGAGCAAAATACCTTTATACAAGTAGCGTAAGCTGTCCTTTAGATTAAGGCAATCGAAAAAAGTCACCCCTCAAAAGAAGGTGAACTTGTATTTACATAAAATCAAACGTTACAGTCTATACTTATATTAAACTAATAATAAAACATCAGAACCTAATCAAAACGCGAATGTTAGAAAAAAAAATTCGTGTCAGGACGCGAACCACCGCCCCAACAAAAAACCTCATTGTTATACAGTGATGCTATTCATTACGCTATACCAACATCACCTCTTCTGTATCTAATCATAGTATGTTACCTCTTTAAAGTTGGTCAGCGTCGATCTGCTACTCTAAGCGTGCAAGTGGCATTTCTATCGTCTGACCAAACGGCAGAAGATAAACACGCCACGATAAGACCACGAGACATATTGCTGACGCTCGCCTACTTCGTTAGAGCGACAAGTCAAATAATCTGATGGTGTGTGTACCGAAGGTCTTACAGTACGCACACCACACCACGGAAATAATGATGGACACTAAACAACATGACAACACAATAAGAGAAAGAAGGACACCCACTGCATACCAAACAAAAGATCAGAGAGTGTAACAATCGCGGGAATGTTGCACTTTACGCTAGATTTAAACACAGAAATTAAACACAAGTTGCTACCAGTGGTCACATTACATGAATAAGCACCAGAAAACACCAGGTATCATATAAATCACAATAGCTGATCTTTCGATGCCCTTAATCTAAGGTCTGAATTCCTTTCACAGCCACACAACGACTCACAGCGCATCAAAAATGGTTCAAATGGCTCTGAGCACTATGGGACTTAACTTCTGAGGTCATAAGTCCCCTAGAACTTAGAAATACTTAAACGTAACTAACCTAAGGACATCACACACATCCATTCCCGAGGCAGGATTCGAACCTGCGACCGTAGCGGTCGCACGGTTCCAGACTGTAGCGCCTAGAACCGCTCGGCCACCCCGGCTGGCCACAGCGCATCGTGTTAACAAGTAGGCAGAAAATCATTCAACAGCTTATGCCCCCTCACACTACGGCCAGATAGCACAGGGCATACGTAACCAGGAAACCGGAAAGCAGCAGCCTATGAGAAACAGGTGGAAGGCGTGACATAGCGCCAGAGCCCATGCTTACCGTTAACATTCGCACCGTTTCGAGAGTGTAATTCCGTGCTGAAGCTAGAGCCGCTAAGCCGGTCGTATTCAAATCACTAGTTGACAGCAGCGAACAGCCCCTTTCTCCGTACTCGGCTGTGTCTCGTATAGACAGCGAAAACACGCCGTGGCCGGCGGGCCTCGTCAAAGGCACCGACTGCCTCCAGTCCGTCTGATCACCTGCCTCTGTGAGCGATCCTCTGTCCTCTCTGTCCACAACTGGGCATTTGCTGCAACAGGACTGTGTATTACTGTTCATTTATTTCTTCATCTAAATCTACATCTACATCTACATCTACATCTATACTCCGCAAGCCACCTGACGGTGTGTGGCGGAGGGTACCTTCAGTACCTCTATCGGTTCTCCTATTCCATTCTCGTATTGTTCGTGGAAAGAAGGATTGTCGGTATGCCTCTGTGTGGGCTCTAATCTCTCTGATTTTATCCTCATGGTCTCTTCGCGAGATATACGTAGGAGGGGGCAATAAACTGCTTAACTCCTCAGTGAAGGTATGTTCTCGAAACTTCAACAAAAGCTCGTACCGAGCTACTGAGAGTCTCTCCTGCAGAGTCTTCCACTGGAGTTTATCTATCATCTCCGTAACGCTTTCGCGATTACTAAATGATCCTGTAACGAAGCGCGCTGCTCTCCGTTGGATCTTCTCTATCTCTTCTATCAACCCTATCTGGTAAGGATCCCACACCGCTGAGCAGTATTCAAGCAGTGGGCGAACAAGCGTACTTTAACCTACTACCTTTATTTTCGGATTGCATGTCCTTAGGATTCTTCCAATGAATCTCAGTGTGCCATCTGCTTTACCGACGATCAACTTTATATGATCATTCCATTTTAAATCACTCCTAATGCGTACTCCCAGATAATTTATGGAATTAACTGCTTCCAGTTGCTGACCTGCTATTTTGTAGCTAAATGATAAAGGATCTATCTTTCAATGTATTCGCAGCACATTACACTTGTCTACATTGAGATTCAATTGCCATTCCCTGCACCATGCGTCAATTCACTGCAGATCCTCCTGCATTTCAGCACTATTTTCCAATGTTACAACCTCTCGGTATACCATAGCGTCATCCGCAAAAAGCCTCAGTGATCTTCCGATGACATCCACAAGGTCATTTATGTATATTGTGAACAGCAACGGTCCTACGAAACTCCCCTGCGGCACACCTGAAATCACTCTTACTTCGAAAGACTTCTCTCCGTTGAGAATGACATGCTGCGTTCTGTTATCTAGGAACTCTTCAATCCAATCACACAATTGGTCTGATAGTCCATATCCTCTTACTTTGTTCATTAAACGACTGTGGGGAACTGTATCGAACGCCTTGCGGAAGTCAAGAAACACGGCATCTACCTGGGAACCCGTGTCTATGGCCCTCTGAGTCTCGTGGACGAATAGCGCGAGCTGGGTTTCACACGATCGTCTTTTTCGAAACCCATGCTGATACCTACAGAGTATATTTCTAGTCTCCAGAAATGTCATTATACTCGAACATAATACGTGTTCCAAACTTCTACAACTGATCTACGTTAGAGATATAGGTCTATAGTTCTGCACATCTGTTCGACTTCCCTTCTTGGAAACGGGGATGACCTGCGCCCTTTTCTAATCCTTTGGAACGCTACGCTCTTCTAGAGACCTACGGTACACCGCTGCAAGAAGGGGGGCAAGTTCCTTCGCGTACTCTGTGTATAATCGAACCGGTATCCCACCAGGTCCAGCGGTCTTTTCTCTTTTGAGCGATTTTGTTTTTTTATCCCTCTTTTTCTATATCTACCATTTTGTCATCTGTGCGATAATCTAGAGAAGGAACTACAGTGCAGCCTTCCTCTGTGAAAGAGCTTTGGAAGAAGACATTTAGTATTTCGGCCCTTAGTCTGTCATCCCCTGTTTCACTACCATTTTGGTCACAGAGTGTCTGGACATTATGTTTTGATCCACCTACCACTTTGACATAAGACCAAAATTTCTTAGAATTTTCTGCCACGTCAGTACATAGAACTTTACTTTCGAATTCATTGAACGCCTCTCGCATAGCCCTCCTCACACTACATTTCGCTTCGCGTAATTTTTGTTTGTCTGCAAGTCTTTGGCTATGTTTATGTTTGCTGTGAAGTTCCCTTTGCTTCCGCAGCAGTTTTCCAACTCGGTTGTTGTACCACGGTGGCTCTTTTCCATCTCTTACGATCTTGCTTGGCACATACTCATCTAACGCATATTGTACGATGGTTTTGAACTTTCTTCAGTTCTTTGGTGTCTTGTCTCTGAGCAGTAGTGACATGGACTGCAGGGTCATAGTAAAGTGACCTTACAATGCGTCAAGGAAGGCCACGGGCGCTATATCAGTCGTCCTTTCGTCGACCGAGTTGGTACATGAGCAGGACTCGTACATCCTGCGGGCGCGATGTTGGATTCGGCCGACGACCTCCATTTCTTGTGCTATCTCGTGCAGGGCTTGAACCGGAAACCATCGAGTTACATGAAATACCCACCGTAGGGCGACGTTCTACGTCTGCTGGAAAGAGAGTGGGTGGTAGTCTGGAAGAGTGCTAGAGCACAGTCTACCAGCAAGGTGGCTGCTTCAATCAGGAGTGGGTAGGGTGCTCCAAGTCTTTGCTGCGCGCCTTCCGTTTAACATCGCTCACGTGCTTCTATCGGGTGAGCGTAGGGTCAAGGGTGACACCTTAGTAGTTTGCTTCTACAGGGTGTTTCAAAAATGACCGGTATATTTGAAACGGCAATAAAAACTAAACGAGCAGCGATAGAAATACACCGTTTGTTGCAATATGCTTGGAACAACAGTACATTTTCAGGCGGACAAACTTTCGAAATTACAGTAGTTACAATTTTCAACAACAGATGGCGCTGCAAGTGATGTGAAAGATATAGAAGACAACGCAGTCTGTGGGTGCGCCATTCTGTACGTCGTCTTTCTGCTGTAAGCGTGTGCTGTTCACAACGTGCAAGTGTGCTGTAGACAACATGGTTTATTCCTTAGAACAGAGGATTTTTCTGGTGTTGGAATTCCACCGCCTAGAACACAGTGTTGTTGCAACAAGACGAAGTTTTCAACGGAGGTTTAATGTAACCAAAGGACCGAAAAGCGATACAATAAAGGATCTGTTTGAAAAATTTCAACGGACTGGGAACGTGACGGATGAACGTGCTGGAAAGGTAGGGCGACCGCATACGGCAACCACAGAGGGCAACGCGCAGCTAGTGCAGCAGGTGATCCGACAGCGGCCTCGGGTTTCCGTTCGCCGTGTTGCAGCTGCGGTCCAAATGACGCCAACGTCCACGTATCGTCTAATGCGCCAGAGTTTACACCTCTATCCATGTAAAATTCAAACGCGGCAACCCCTCAGCGCCGCTACCATTGCTGCACGAGAGACATTCGCTAACGATATAGTGCACAGGATTGATGACGGCGATATGCATGTGGGCAGCATTTGGTTTACTGACGAAGCTTATTTTTACCTGGACGGCTTCGTCAATAAACAGAACTGGCGCATATGGGGAACCGAAAAGCCCCATGTTGCAGTCCCATCGTCCCTGCATCCTCAAAAAGTACTGGTCTGGGCCCCCATGTCTTCCAAAGGAATCATTGGCCCATTTTTCAGATCCGAAACGATTACTGCATCACGCTATCTGGACATTCTTCGTGAATTTGTGGCGGTACAAACTGCCTTATACGACACTGCGAACACCTCGTGGTTTATGCAAGATGGTTCCCGGCCACATCGCACGGCCGACGTCTTTAATTTCCTGAATGAATATTTCGATGATCGTGTGATTGCTTTGGGCTATCCGAAACATACAGGAGGCGGCGTGGATTAGCCTCCCTATTCGCCAGACATGAACCCCGGTGACTTCTTTCTGTGGGGACACTTGAAAGACCAGGTGTACCACCAGAATCCAGAAACAATTGAACAGCTGAAGCAGTCATCTCATCTGCATGTGAAGCCATTCTGCCAGACACGTTGTCAAAGGTTTCGGGTAATTTCATTCAGAGACTACGTCATATTATTGCTACGCATGGTGGATATGTGGAAAATATCGTACTATAGAGTTTCCTAGACCGCAGCGCCATCTGTTGTTGAAAATTGTAACTACTGTAATTTCGAAAGTTTGTCTGCCTGAAAATGTACTGTTGTCCCAAGCATATTGCAACAAACGGTGTATTTCTATCGCTGCTCGTTTAGTTTTTATTGCCGTTTCAAATATACCGGTCATTTTTGAAACACCCTGTATCAGTCCATTGTACATTACGGGACGGCATCTCTTGCCGAACTGCAATTGCGGCTTTACTGGACAATATCTCTTGCCGAACAGAACGGCTTCACCCTTAATCGTATTGAAGCTTATGTTCCACTTCGCTGCCCAATCCTCTGGGTCTGAACACGCATCAGTGTATGAAGAGCGGTCACCGACTTCTCGTAAGGAGGGCGGCGTCGTCCGTATAAACCGCCCGAATAGTCCGAAGTGTCCTGAGTAGGTCCGAGGTGTAAAGCGAGCAGAGAACCGGCTCAAGGACAGATCATTGCTGCTCGCCTTTCTCGACGCGTCGGATCGTTGAGACAGCCTTATCAGCTTCGGCAACGAACGTCCTCCCTCGGAGATAACTTTCCTAATGGCTATGAATCCTAAAGGTGAAGAGTTTTTACAGTAAGCCTGGATGCCAAACGCTGTTGAACGCTCGTTACACATCCAAAAAAAGAGGGCACCGCAATATTCCATGTAGTTAAAGGCGGTCATGATCTCTTCAACCACTCGAAGGAGTTTGAGTGGTTCTAGGCGCTGCAGTCCGGAACTGCGTGACTGCTACGGTCGCAGGTTCGAATTCTGCCTCGGGCATGGATGTGTGTGATGTCCTTAGGTTAGGTTCTAGGGGACTGATGAAATGGCTCTGAGCACTATGGGACTTAACTGCTGAGGTCATCAGTCCCCTAGAACTTAGAACTACATGAACGTAACTAACCTAAGGACATCACACACATCCATGCCCGAGGCAGGATTCGAACTTGCGACAGTAGCGGTATCGCGGTTCCAAACTGAAGCGCCTAGAACCGCTCGGTCACTTGGGCCGGCGGGGACTGATGACCTAAGATGTTAAGCCCCATAGTGCTCAGAGCCATTTGAACCATTTTTTTGAGTTTGAGTGTTTTTGAGTGTCCTTCACCATTTTTTTGAGTTTGAGTGTTTTTGAGTGTCCTTCTCTGAACCCAAACTGTTCCAGAGGTAGAAGACCATGATCCTTAATTGTCTGAGAGGTGTGCAGCAGAAGGGTTGGTTCAGAGACCTTGATGACAAGGCGAAGTACGCTAATAGGCCGGCAGTTCCCAGGATCTGGTCTACTTTTTCCTAGAGCGCGTTTCCCCGGTGAGGGTAGGTCTTGTTGCGAATGATGCGAGTGAACACGTCCGTAACCACGGCGCCAGCCTACCTCGGTAGTTCACTCTGGCGCTGAGTCTGTGCTGAATAACATACGCCTGTGGAACCTTACATCAGACCACGACGGTGCGCCGGGCCGCCACCTCGCAAGATGGCGTGCTCTCGTTCCTAGGCAACGGTCAAAGACATCCAAAGCAGACCCACAGCTATCGACATACCACATGCACGACAGAAAACAAGTGCGCGGAAGGCTTAAAAGTGTCGTTTCTTTTCACCTCAGCCTGTATTTCTTTCAATGACCTTCTGTACTAAAGCGTACCAGATCTTTCTGTGTATGCTTATGTTCCTTTGAGCTACATTTCTTAGTAGTGACACATCATGCGAAAGTTACTTTCCTCAAGTTTTACACCCTGTGTATGTACGATGGGCGTTCAATAAGTAACGCAACACATGTTTTTCTCGATCAGTTTCGGAAGAATGTGGAATTTGTTGTGGAACATCGTGGAATATCCCCGCTTCAACCCTTACAGTTTCATGAAGGTCCGATAGGTGGCGGCACTGTACGTGGCCTTCAAAATGGCGTCTGTAACCTAGGTACATTTCAAGCAGAGAGCTGTTATATACACTCCTGGAAATGGAAAAAAGAACACATTGACACCGGTGTGTCAGACCCACCATACTTGCTCCGGACACTGCGAGAGGGCTGTACAAGCAATGATCACGCGCACGGCACAGCGGACACACCAGGAACCGCGGTGTTGGCCGTCGAATGGCGCTAGCTGCGCAGCATTTGTGCACCGCCGCCGTCAGTGTCAGCCAGTCTGCCGTGGCATACGGAGCTCCATCGCAGTCTTTAACACTGGTAGCACGCCGCGACAGCGTGGACGTGAACCGTATGTGCAGTTGACGGACTTTGAGCGAGGGCGTATAGTGGGCATGCGGAAGGCCGGGTGGACGTACAGCCGAATTGCTCAACACGTGGGGCGTGAGGTCTCCACAGTACATCGATGTTGTCGCCAGTGGTCGGCGGAAGGTGCACGTGCCCGTCGACCTGGGACCGGACCGCAGCGACGCACGGATGCACGCCAAGACCGTAGGATCCTACGCAGTGCCGTAGGGGACCGCACCGCCACTTCCCAGCAAATTAGGGACACTGTTGCTCCTGGGGTATCGGCGAGGACCATTCGCAACCGTCTCCATGAAGCTGGGCTACGGTCCCGCACACCGTTAGGCCGTCTTCCGCTCACGCCCCAACGTCGTGCAGCCCGCCTCCAGTGGTGTCACGACAGGCGTGAATGGAGGGACGAATGGAGACGTGTCGTCTTCAGCGATGAGAGTCGCTTCTGCCTTGGTGCCAATGATGGTCGTATGCGTGTTTGGCGCCGTGCAGGTGAGCGCCACAATCAGGACTGCATACGACCGAGGCACACAGGGCCAACACCCGGCATCATGGTGTGGGGAGCGACCTCCTACACTGGCCGTACACCACTGGTGATCGTCGAGGGGACACTGAATAGCGCACGGTACATCCAAACCGTCATCGAACCCATCGTTCTACCATTCCTAGACCGGCAAGGGAACTTGCTGTTCCAACAGGACAATGCACGTCCGCATGTATCCCGTGCCACCCAACGTGCTCTAGAAGGTGTAAGTCAACTACCCTGGCCAGCAAGATCTCCGGATCTGTCCCCCATTGAGCATGTTTGGGACTGGATGAAGCGTCGTCTCACGCGGTCTGCACGTCCAGCACGAACGGTGGTCCAACTGAGGCGCCAGGTGGAAATGGCATGGCAAGCCGTTCCACAGGACTACATCCAGCATCTCTACGATCGTCTCCATGGGAGAATAGCAGCCTGCATTGCTGCGAAAGGTGGATATACACTGTACTAGTGCCGACATTGTGCATGCTCTGTTGCCTGTGTCTATGTGCCTGTGGTTCTGTCAGTGTGATCATGTGATGTATCTGACCCCAGGAATGTGTCAATAAAGTTTCCCCTTCCTGGGACAATGAATTCACGGTGTTCTTATTTCAATTTCCAGGAGTATATATATATATATATATATATATATATATATATATATATATATATATATATATATATATATATATATATATATATTTGGCGGAAAACCAGAGCATCGCAGATATTCATAGGTGCCTGCAGTAATCTGCAGAGACCTGACGAGGTGAGTCGTTGGGCGAGGCGCATGCTCATCACAGCAAAGTCACGCAAACCTGTCCCCCGTATGCCGTCCGACCGCACACATCTGTGACGTCAGGAAGCTGAAGAAACGACTTCAGTGTGTTCTCCATGACTCATGACTCCATGACATAGCAAGGCCTGACTCGAGTCTGTGCACCCAGAGGAGCTCACAAAACATCACTGGACTGCTTGCTCTTCCTCATCTACCCTACATCCTGGATCTCGCACCTTCTGACTCCCGCCTGTTTCGTCCAATGAAGAATGCTCTCTGCTGGGAGCAATACGTAGATAATGGGGAGGTTATTGATGCACCAGGACCCTGGCCCCGACGTGGACCAAAGGAAAGGTAAGCTACGGGTGTACGGGCCCTCCCTATAAGGCTGCGTAAGGCCATCGCATTGAACGGAGATTATGTTAAAAAATAGGGTTTTGCAATGACACGATGTACTAGAATCCTGAACAAAACTGCTTTCTGAAAAAAAAGTGCTGCATTATTTATCGAATGTCCCTCTTAGATAGGTACCAGTGACCAGCCGATCAAACTGGACAGCGGATACTTTATCTATGCAGGTTATACGAGCACCATCGTCAGTATCAGCGGCAGTGCTAAGAGCGTCTTATTATAATAATAATTATTCAGTACCCAACCTTGAGAAAATAGTTGATGCTTACGATTTGTGCAGCAGGGAGGTAAAGAGAGACTTTAATGCAATAATAAATGGATATTGTCTCTCACATTGCGCTAATGCAAAATTTCTGTGAGTCAAGCTTGATCATACCTTAATATACTGGGTGCTTATAAATTAGTTTAAAAAAGTAGCCGCTGATTGTGAAAAAAGAAAATAACTTACAGAAATGTTTGATGTGGCACTGAATGCAGTTGTTGTTGTGGTCTTCAGTCCTGAGACTGGTTTGATGCAGCTCTCCATGCTACTCTATCCTGTGCAAGCTTCTTCATCTCCCAGTACCTACTGCAACCTACATCCTTCTGAATCTGCTTAGTGTATTCATCTCTTGGTCTCCCTCTACGATTTTTACCCTCCACGCTGCCCTACAATGCTAAATTTGTGATCCCTTGATGCCTCAAAACATGTCCTACCAACCGATCCCTTCTTCTAGTCAAGTTGTGCCACAAACTTCTCTTCTCCCCAATCCTATTCAATACCTCCTCATTAGTTACGTGATCTACCCACCTTATCTTCAGCATTCTTCTGTAGCACCACATTTCGAAAGCTTCTATTCTCTTCTTGTCCAAACTGGTTATCGTCCATCTTTCACTTCCATACATGGCTACACTCCATACAAATACTTTCAGAAACGACTTCCGGACACTTAAATATATACTCGATGTTAACAAATTTCTCTTCTTCAGAAACGATTTCCTTGCCATTGCCAGTCTACATTTTATATCCTCTCTACTTCGACCATCATCAGTTATTTTGCTCCCTAAATAGCAAACCTCCTTTACTACTTTAAGTGTCTCATTTCCTAATCTAATCCCCTCAGCATCACCCGATTTAATTTCACTAAATTCCATTATCCTCGTTTTGCTTTTGTTGATGTTCATCTTATATCCTCCTTTCAAGACACTGTCCATTCCGTTCAACTGCTCTTCCAAGTCCTTTGCTGTCTCTGACAGAATTACAATGTCATCGGCGAACCTCAAAGTTTTTACTTCTTCTCCATGAATTTTAATACCTACTCCGAATTTTTCTTTTCTTTCCTTTACTGCTTGCTCAATATACAGATTGAATAACATCGGGGAGAGGCTACAACCCTGTCTCACTCACTCCTTTCCCAACCACTGCTTCCCTTTCATGCCCCTCGACTCTTATAACTGCCATCTGGTTTCTGTACAAATTGTAAATAGCCTTTCGCTCCCTGTATTTTACCCCTGCCACCTTCAGAACTTGAAAGAGAGTATTCCAGTTAACGTTGTCAAAAGCTTTCTCTAATTCTACAAATGCTAGAAACGTAGGTTTGTCTTTTTTTCTTCTAAGATAAGTCGTAAGGTTAGTATTGCCTCACGTGTTCCAACATTTCTACGGAATCCAAACTGATCTTCCCCGAGGTCCGCTTCTACTTTTTCCATTCGTCTGTAAAGAATTCGCGTTACTATTTTGCAGCTGTGACTTATTAAACTGATAGTTCGGTAATTTTCACATCTGTCAACACCTGCTTTCTTTGGTATTGGAATTATTATATTCTTCTTGAAGTCTGAGGGTATTTCGCTTGTCTCATACATCTTGCTCACGAGATGGTAGAGTTTTGTCATGACTGGCTCTCCCAAGGCCATCAGTAGTTCTAATGGAATGTTGTCTACTCCCGGGGCCTTGTTTCGACGCAGGTCTTTCAGAGCTCTGTCAAACTCTTCACGCAGTATCTTATCTCCCATTTCATCTTCATCTACATCCTCTTCCATTTCCATAATACTGTCCTCAAGTACATCGCCCTTGTATAAACCCTCTATATACTCCTTCCCCCTTTCTGCCTTCCCTTCTTTGCTTAGAACTGGGTTGCCATCTGAGCTCTTGATATTCATACACGTGGTTCTTTTCTCTCCAAAGGTCTCTTTAATTATCCTGTAGGCAGTATCTATCTTACCCATAGTGAGACAAGCCTCTACATCCTTACATTTGTCCTCTAGCCATCCCTGCTTAGCCATTTTGCACTTCCTGTCGATCTCATTTTTGAGACGTTTGTATTCCTTTTTGCCTGCTTCATTTACTGCATTTTTATATTTTCTCCTTTCATCAATTAAATTCAATATTTCTTCTGTTACCCAAGGATTTCTATTAGCCCTCGTCTTTTTACCTACTTGATCCTCTGCTGCCTTCACTGCTTCATCCCTCAGAGCTACCCATTCTTCTTCTACTGTATTTCTTTCCCCCATTCCTGTCAACTGTTCCCTTATGCTCTCCCTGAAACTCTGTACAACCTCTGGTTTAGTCAGTTTATCCAGGTCCCATCTCCTTAAATTCTCACCTTTTTGCAGTTTCTTTAGTTTCAATTTGCAGTTCATAACCAATATATTGTGGTCAGCATCCACATCTGCCCCTGGAAATGTCTTACAATTTAAAACCTGGTTCCTAAATCTCTGTCTTACCATTATATAATCTATCTGATACCTTTTAGTATCTCCAGGATTTTTCAAGGAATACAACCTTCTTTTATGATTCTTGAACCAAGTGTTAGCTATGATTAAGTTATGCTCTGTGCAAAATTCTACAAGGCGGCTTCCTCTTTCATTTCTTCCCCCCAATCCATATTCACCTACTATGTTTCCTTCTCTCCCTTTTCCTACTGACGAATTCCAGTCACCCATGACTGTTAAATTTTCGTCTCCCTTCACTACCTGAATAATTTCTTTTATCTCGTCATACATTTCATTAATTTCTTCATCATCTGCAGAGCTAGTTGGCATATAAACTTGTACTACTGTAGTAGGCATGGGCTTTGTGTCTATCTTGGCCACAATAATGCGTCCACTATGCTGTTTGTAGTAGCTAACCCGCACTCCTATTCTTTTATTCATTATTAAACCTACTCCTGCATTATTTTGTATTTATAACCCTGTAATCACCTGACCAAAAGTCTTGTTCCTCCTGCCACCGAACTTCACTAATTCCCACTATATCTAACTTTAACCTATCTATTTCCCTTTTATAAATTTTCTAACCTACCTGCCCGATTAAGGGATCTGACATTCCATGCTCCGATCCGTAGAATGCCAGTTTTCTTTCTCCTGATAACGACGTCCTCTTGAGTAGTCCCCTCCCGGAGATCCGAATGGGGGACTATTTTACCTCCGGAATATTTTACCCAAGAGGACGCCATCATCATTTAATCATACAGTAAAGCTGCATGTCCTCGGGAAAAACTGCGGCTGTAGTTTCCCCTTGCTTTCAGCCGTTCGCAGTACCAGCACAGCTAGGCCGTTTTGGTTAATGTTACAAGGCCAGATCAGTCAATCATCCAGAATGTTGCCCCTGCAACTACTGAAAAGGCTGCTGCCCCTCTTCAGGAACCACATGTTTGTCTGGCCTCTCAACAGATACCCCTCCGTTGTGGTTGCACCTACTGTATGGCCATCTGTATCGCTGAGGCACGCAAGCCTCCCCACCAACGGCAAGGTCCATGGTTCATGGACCATACCATACAAAAAAAGGAAAAATTATGGTTAGAAAGAACAGGGTGCTGAGAAATACACTCCTGGAAATTGAAATAAGAACACCGTGAATTCATTGTCCCAGGAAGGGGAAACTTTATTGACACATTCCTGGGGTCAGATACATCACATGATCACACTGACAGAACCACAGGCACATAGACACAGGCAACAGAGCATGCACAATGTCGGCACTAGTACAGTGTATATCCACCTTTCGCAGCAATGCAGGCTGCTATTCTCCCATGGAGACGATCGTAGAGATGCTGGATGTAGTCCTGTGGAACGGCTTGCCATGCCATTTCCACCTGGCGCCTCAGTTGGACCAGCATTCGTGCTGGACGTGCAGACCGCGTGAGACGACGCTTCATCCAGTCCCAAACATGCTCAATGGGGGACAGATCCGGAGATCTTGCTGGCCATGGTAGTTGACTTACACCTTCTAGAGCACGTTGGGTGGCACGGGATACATGCGGACGTGCATTGTCCTGTTGGAACAGCAAGATCCCTTGCCGGTCTAGGAATGGTAGAACGATGGGTTCGATGACGGTTTGGATGTACCGTGCACTATTCAGTGTCCCCTCGACGATCACCAGTGGTGTACGGCCAGTGTAGGAGATCGCTCCCCACACCATGATGCCGGGTGTTGGCCCTGTGTGCCTCGGTCGTATGCAGTCCTGATTGTGGCGCTCACCTGCACGGCGCCAAACACGCATACGACCATCATTGGCACCAAGGCAGAAGCGACTCTCATCGCTGAAGACGACACGTCTCCATTCGTCCCTCCATTCACGCCTGTCGCGACACCACTGGAGGCGGGCTGCACGATGTTGGGGCGTGAGCGGAAGACGGCCTAACGGTGTGCGGGACCGTAGCCCAGCTTCATGGAGACGGTTGCGAATGGTCCTCGCCGATACCCCAGGAGCAACAGTGTCCCTAATTTGCTGGGAAGTGGCGGTGCGGTCCCCTACGGCACTGCGTAGGATCCTACGGTCTTGGCGTGCATCCGTGCGTCGCTGCGGTCCGGTCCCAGGTCGACGGGCACGTGCACCTTCCGCCGACCACTGGCGACAACATCGATGTACTGTGGAGACCTCACGCCCCACGTGTTGAGCAATTCGGCGGTACGTCCACCCGGCCTCCCGCATGCCCACTATACGCCCTCGCTCAATGTCCGTCAACTGCACATACGGTTCACGTCCACGCTGTCGCGGCATGCTACCAGTGTTAAAGACTGCGATGGAGCTCCGTATTCCACGGCAAACTGGCTGACACTGACGGCGGCGGTGCACAAATGCTGCGCAGCTAGCGCCATTCGACGGCCAACACCGCGGTTCCTGGTGTGTCCGCTGTGCCGTGCGTGTGATCATTGCTTGTACAGCCCTCTCGCAGTGTCCGGAGCAAGTATGGTGGGTCTGACACACCGGTGTCAATGTGTTCTTTTTTCCATTTCCAGGAGTGTAGATATTATAGTCCTATTTTGCAGCAGTGAATACTTTACCATCATACTGGTCAAGGCGCCACACTACGTCGCGTTCGGCGACTGAAGTCATGGACGGCGGCAGTCTGTTATTAAATGCGCGTTCCCGAAAAATGCAAGTACGCGGTCTCGCGTTCGGTTAATTGAGAACGCATGTACTTCCCTAGGACCCACTGAAACCCCGTCGGATTCCAGTGTGTAGGTGGACCCGTTTGCTGGTCTGCCAAACCAATTTGACTCCGTGCCACGACTGTGTGTGTCGGAATACGTCAAACGTTTACGGCTGACTCAAGTCAAATAAGTACACCCACGCATCACTCGTTGTGACTGTGATGATATAATCAGTAACTCTGACGATTCAGAAGGTGACTGGCACAGGCTGTAAGTTGCGCCCTTGTAAAGGACACAAGTCTCACCATTTAGGTAGAGACCTGCAGTTCTATACTAGCAAAGCGCCAGCACAAGAGACTTGTACAAGAGTCACGATCTCCCTCTCTCTGTTTTGCCTCCTCAGCTCGGTTCCAAAATCACATTTCTCTTTCTTGACTTCCCCTAATTTCGCACAAGCCAATCACTAGCTGGAGCCCGGCATTCTAAGGTCAGTGAATAGTCTTTGCACTGCAAACCGATTTGACTTAGTTAATTGGCAGAAAATGGAAAAAAAATTCAGCTTCGTGGCCTCTTTCCGACACGTGTGCCATGTCTTTTGCTAACACAATACAGGGTGGAAGCACAGCCCTCCATAAACAGCTTGTTATCTCCCCTGTTGCGTCCATTTCAAAGTTTGCAAAGAACAGCCATAAAGTCGCATTGACAAAAGATGTTTTGAGACAGAGTCTGGACGTCTGGGCACCAGTTTTCCTGTCCCACGGACATTTGCAGAACGTTTACATTTCTTTTGGCGGCTTGCTCGCTAACAAGGCCTACAATGCGCTGTCGGCGACTTTTCGGCGCTAGGCAGTATACCTGTATGTCTGGCCCCACCCATGGCGCCAAGCTAATGTGTCTGCACAATACGACCACGGCACGGGGCCATCTGGAAATGTCTCTTCATCGTTCTCTAGAAAAAACGCTGTCGCACCACCAAAGCCATGCTTTTACTGCAGTCGTTTAAGTAGGCGTTCCTTTGAATGCAGGTAAAGCTTACCGTATCTCTTTCCATAGAGCACGCAAACAAGACCATAAACTGCTGCCCACCATTTATCGCAGTGTATGAAGTCAAATCGCTGTAGATCGTATTCCCTACACCAAATCAGAAGTGAGAGTGCTCTGCAATCTCTCAAAACAACAAACAAGACTCCACACGCTCTGCACCGTTATAAGACTCCATGATGACCACTGGAATAACTCATCCGCGCATCTCATCTAGCGGGAACGTCAGGAAGTAACAGTGTTAGGTGGGAATAAAACTTCAAGATATACTGCATTCAGTGCTGTATCAAACATTTCTAAGCTGTTCACTCTTTTCGCAATTAAAGGTTACTTTTGTATAATTTATAAAAGCCTGTATGAAGTACAGTGTGTGAGCACTGAACTAAAAGTATGCGCCCTGAGCAACATAATACGAAAGCTGTCAGACAAATGATGAAGAGCACAACCGAGACCCTTTGTACGTCTGCTCTGTCACTTTGTTTTTCCACTGTGCAGTATGCGGCCACCATATTGCGAAACTCTACAAGCTGATCTGGCCCTGAACGAGATAGGGCATGTCATCACAGGATGTCTTCCCCCTACCCCTCCAAATCAAATACACTCCTGGAAATTGAAAAAAGAACACATTGACACCGGTGTGTCAGACCCACCATACTTGCTCCGGACACTGCGAGAGGGCTGTACAAGCAATGATCACACGCACGGCACAGCGGACACACCAGGAACCGCGGTGTTGGCCGTCGAATGGCGCTAGCTGCGCAGCATTTGTGCACCGCCGCCGTCAGTGTCAGCCAGTTTGCCGTGGCATACGAAGCTCCATCGCAGTCTTTAACACTGGTAGCATGCCGCGACAGCGTGGACGTGAACCGTATGTGCAGTTGACGGACTTTGAGCGAGGGCGTATAGTGGGCATGCGGGAGGCCGGGTGGACGTACCGCCGAATTGCTCAACACGTGGGGCGTGAGGTCTCCACAGTACATCGATGTTGTCGCCAGTGGTCGGCGGAAGGTGCACGTGCCCGTCGACCTGGGACCGGACCGCAGCGACGCACGGATGCACGCCAAGACCGTAGGATCCTACGCAGTGCCGTAGGGGACCGTACCGCCACTTCCCAGCAAATTAGGGACACTGTTGCTCCTGGGGTATCGGCGAGGACCATTGGCAACCGTCTCCATGAAGCTGGGCTACGGTCCCGCACACCGTTAGGCCGTCTTCCGCTCACGCCCCAACATCGTGCAGCCCGCCTCCAGTGGTGTCGCGACAGGCGTGAATGGAGGGACGAATGGAGACGTGTCGTCTTCAGCGATGAGAGTCGCTTCTGCCTTGGTGCCAATGATGGTCGTATGCGTGTTTGGCGCCGTGCAGGTGAGCGCCACAATCAGGACTGCATACGACCGAGGCACACAGGGCCAACACCCGGCATCATGGTGTGGGGAGCGATCTCCTACACTGGCCGTACACCACTGGTGATCGTCGAGGGGACACTGAATAGTGCACGGTACATCCAAACCATCATCGAACCCATCGTTCTACCATTCCTAGACCGGCAAGGGAACTTGCTGTTCCAACAGGACAATGCACGTCCGCATGTATCCCGTGCCACCCAACGTGCTCTAGAAGGTGTAAGTCAACTACCCTGGCCAGCAAGATCTCCGGATCTGTCCCCCATTGAGCATGTTTGGGACTGGATGAAGCGTCGTCTAACGCGGTCTGCACGTCCAGCACGAACGCTGGTCCAACTGGGGCGCCAGGTGGAAATGGCATGGCAAGCCGTTCCACAGGACTACATCCAGCATCTCTACGATCGTCTCCATGGGAGAATAGCAGCCTGCATTGCTGCGAAAGGTGGATATACACTGTACTAGTGCCGACATTGTGCATACTATGTTGCCTGTGTCTATGTGCCTGTGGTTCTGTCAGTGTGATCATGTGATGTATCTGACCCCAGGAATGTGTCAATAAAGTTTCCCCTTCCTGTGACCAATAATTCACGGTGTTCTTATTTCAATTTCCAGGAAAGTATGACAGCTTATGGACATAGCCTCCCCCCCCCCCCCCCCAGAAGTAAAGAGTAGGAAGGCTGCAGCGAGTGAAAATAAAAAGTAACACACAGATCCCAGACAGCCAGCGTTTGGACGTATCAGCCGAAGCAACCCTGTTATCATCAAACAAGTATCAAATAGAATTGTGCTTAACCGTGCTGGAACTCTTCTCCAAAACGCCCTTGGAACAGTGCAACGACAAGCTTTCTGGGGGTTTCGAACTCCCGTTCCAGACTTGAAAAGTCCTGAATCACTGTAAGGATGGGCGTATAACGTTTTTAAAGAAAATTTTAAAAAAATGTTACATTAATACCGATAAGCGCTGTGAATGTTGCGAAGAACAGGATCCACCACACTTGCTAATCTGCTGAAAATATAGACGAACAGTGCACCTCGTGCGAACTGGTTACTGGAAATAGCTAGGCTATATGGGTTGCTATTTTCCGGATTTTTTTTTTTGGATTCCGAAAGCGAGGAGAACTTGGTGGACACCATTTTCATTCCCATGTATGTTTTTATTGCGCTGATTTGGTTATGTTAACTAAATTTATTTTACTGCTGTAAATTAAAATTTTCCCCCACAATTTTATTGTGCCTTTTTTATGATGTTTTGGACAAGAATAAATATGTAGAATATGCTGTATAACGTAACAAAGAGTGACACGATGTAACAAATGTAGTTTTCTGCGCCCACAGGACCACCATTCAGGCCATCGAGCCGCACCACTCAACGATGCAATCACGCGAACACTGGGAGCGCACTCGCTTGCTCGAGTCACAACTGAAACCAGCGTGGCTGGTAAGTGTCACTTCACAATAATCTGTGTTCAAAGAGTAGGGATCCGTTTAGATACTTCGCTCATAAGTAGCAACGCAAGAAAACTACTGTACTTACACAAGTATCGAAAAAATTATCGACAGCAAATGGCGTCCGTATTTACCTTTGATAAAAAGATTAGACTGTATACTCTCTATTTGCTCCATACTTTACAACTCTGCTTTTAAAATCTGTCTAGAGAGCCACATACAACTGTCTAACATGCGCAGCCACAGCCGTTGAAATTCATGATGAATTACAATAAAAACGCAAACAGCTGTTAATTGATGATTCATTCACACCACCGGGTCCGCTGCGTTCAAGCAGTGTCTTCAGCTGATTCTACATACAAAGGAAAGCATCCTTGTAGCCTACATAATCCAAACATTAAGGACACCCAGTAAAAGCAAACCTTAACAAAGCGTACTCACTGCAGCGTCACGAAGACACTGGGGATATCTCCGTGTGTTGATCTATATGACACTGATGTAAGTTTTTTTTTTATTTGTATAGGTTGCAAGGATGCTTTAGTTTTTATATAACATCACCTGAAAACGCTGCATTAATGCAGCAAAACGGGCCGTGTGAATAAGTGATTAATAAACAGTTTTTTGCGGTTTTACTTAGGTTCAATTTACAATTATAGAGACTGACAGTCGCTTTTCGCAAATCTTAAATAGAATAAGACAGCCATTAAATCAAGCTATTTCCTTGTTTTCGTTATAGATTACAATTTTTAAAAAAAACTGCGGCTTCAAATATGAAATTACAGATCAGGCTATCAGAAAACCAAACAATAATATCGAATAGTTCCAAAAATAAATCTTACCTAAACTTCCCATCCTGCACCGTTCAGTCACTCAAAAACTGTCCATAGCTCTCAAATTTACTGAAGTATGTAAAGTGAATTTTTCCTGACAGTCAAGTTTGCAGCGGCAAACGTGCATGGCTGCGATATTACACTGAACCGTCAAAGAAACTGGCATAGGCATGCGTGTTCAAATATATAGATATGTAAACAGGCAGTTGTTAGATCGGTTACTGCTGCTACAATGGCAGGTTATCAGGATTTAATTGAGTTTGAACGTGGTGTTATAGTCGGCGCACGAGGAATGAGGCCCAGCGTCTCTGAGGTAGCGATGAAGTGGGATTTTCCAGTCCGACCGTTTCACGAGTGTACCGTTGAGAGGCACCCGCATGCCTTGCTCATACTGAGGCATCAAGCAGTCAGGCCTGCAAGATGAGTGGTCTGCCAAGCGAGTGGATTCATTCTTATTTATCGAGTAACATGAACTCTCGTGCTCACAATTAAGTTACAAATTATCCTCCTATATGAATAATACGCAACGGAAACGCACATCTGACTATCAGTAATTTACAGAACTCTGACTGTTCACTACGCATTTGGCAATACCACATTTTCTTTTTTCTTTTATTTAACGGCTTTTATCAACACGTGGCCATCGCACTGAATATGAATGGCGCACGCATTATAAATTCTGGATATCATGACAACATACAATTCGAAGGAAAAGGCCACCAATCTTTTTCTTTTCACTATCTTATTTATTCCGATAAATTCCGTAACCTAAACACACAAATTCTATAACCTACAACAATAACACATGAGAAATTCCGCCCAGAGGGCATGGCTTTACATTGGTGATTTTCTATCCTATGGTCTCGTAATTATTTAACGCTACAGTGCACTTTCTGGATAGGATGGTGGATCTTTTATTATACCTCACACTTCGACTCTCACAATCATCATCACGAAACTTTCCTCCAGACCGAGCAGTACAAAAGGAACACGCATAACCCACTACCTCTGCAACTACCTAGCTACTCTCCCATGCAAACCACACATACCCAAATTACATGACATACACCACACTACAACAAGGAATACAACACAATATATAGTCACAACACTATCACTTTCAGCTTTCCCACTTCAATTAGTATTTGTCCCAGTTTCACACGACACTGCCCCACTTCGTAATTCTTCTTTCCTACTATGAAATCTGGAGATATATGCACGTCTTCCTGTGCAATGCAAGCCAAGTGGCGTTGGTGGATAGACGGCTGAGTCACCTTACTTCTCTCTCAGAGTATTATAGTTTGAATCTGGCGTCACACGGAAACATAACATGCAAAGTAATATTAAGAGCATATTCATCACACACACGAGTCCTCAACTGATACCATGGACGAGTACTTCTCTTTATCCTTTGTCTCATATACGGATTGAGACTCACACAGTACTCACCACGTGGAAGTACTCGCCTCTTATTTCAAATTCTGCACACGCCATTTCTTAAATATTTCAACTTATAGTACACACACTAGTAATTCAGCTTAACTTAAGCACACGGAAGTATTTCAACTTATTGCTACACGTGGTTTCATTGTGACCGTTGGTCACTTCCGAAGATTACTACGATCCCATTAATATTACCTGCCTGACATTTAATTCTCCCCATAAAAGTTCCTGAAATAGAGAAATTATTATTTCAAACTACTCTTAAATATTCCACATGCATACCATGTCTCCACTCTTTTGTCTTTACGAAGCACACCTAAGACAGGTCTTATCAGCACAAGATCCAGCGGCAGAGTGCCGAAACATGGCCGTTCTTCAGGTCCTCTGACACCTCTGCCGAAGTGGGGGAGTACCTTGCTATCATATTGGTCAGTCACATTTCAGGCGCTCAAAGCTCAGGTAAATTTCATCTCTTTGGTCCCACCAAAGGTGGCCAAAGGATCGTCTCAAAGATGATCATATATTCACATTCACTATCTGCGGTTAGCAGACGACCGCACATCCATTCATTTCACAGATCTCACCAAACTGGATGTAGGGATTTGTTTTGTGGGAGTGCACATGTGATCACTTAAATAAATAAATTGTCATTCTTTCCAGCACTGGTATCCGGCTTCGCTGTATTAATTGAAACTGAGTTATTTTACAAAAAAAAGTGTTGTTCTGACAAAAATAATGAAGTATGTTGTACCTATTTTCAATGTCGGGCGGTACTGTACCCTTTCACCGTGAATATCAGGAATCCGGTAAAACATCAAATTTCCGACATCGCTGCGGCAGGAAAAAGACACTGCAAGAACGGGACCAACGAAGACAGAAGAGAATCGTTCAACGTGACGCAAATGAAATAGCTCCGCAAATTGCTGCAGATTTCAGTGCTGGGCCATCAAGTGTCAGCGTGCGAACCATTCAACGAAATATCGCCGACATGGGCTTTCGGAGCCGGAGGACCACTCGTGTACCCTTGATCACTGCACGACAAAAAACCTTTACGTCTCGCCTGGGCCCGTCAACACCGATATTGGACTGTTGATGATTGGAAACATGTTGCCTGGTCGGATGAGTCTCATTTCAAATATTGAGCGGAAGGACCTCATGAATCCATGGACTCTGCATGTCAGCAGGGGACTGTTCAAGCTGGTGGAGGCTCTGTAATGGTGTGGGGCGTGTACAGTTGGAGAGGACTACTGATACGTCTAGACAGGACTCATACAGGTGAGACGTATGTAAGCATCCAGTCTGAGCACCTGCATCCATTCATGTCCACTGTGCATTGCGACGGATTTGGGAAGTTCCTGCAGGACAATTCGATACCCCAGACGTCCAGAATTGCAACGGAGTGTCTCCAGGAACGCTGTTCTTAGTTTAAACACTTCCGCTGGCCACTAGACTCCCCAGACATGAACATTATTGAGCATATCTGGGACGCCTTGCAACGTGCTGTTCAGAAGAGATCTCCACCCCCTCATACTCCTACGCACTTATGGATAGCCCTCCAGGATTGACGGTGTGTTTCTTCCAGTATTACTTCAGACATTAGTCGAGTCTATGCCACGTTGTGTTGCGGCATTTCTGAGTGCTCGGTGGGCCTTAGACGATATTAGGCAGATGTACCAGTTTCCTTAGCTCTTCAGTGTATTTCGTAGCGCAGCTGTTTGATACCAAAACGTTTGAAACACGATTGTCTCAGCACTACAATTTTCCATCCATGTCGTCATGTATTTGTGTCAACAAATATCTAATGCTCTATTCATTCTCTTACTTTCTTGCTGAGTACGTAAGTTTACTTTTCTGTTGTGGTGCGGTGTTTCCTTACATGCTTTCTCGTGATTAAAGTGTTTCTGGAAAACTACTAATTTTTTAAACGAATATTTCACCTCACATCATTATTATCCAAGTTATTATCATCAGAGTTCTGCCAAGTTTCGCTTTCGGTAATGAGCATTCTCCTGATGATACAGTAATTATTGCACTTCAAGCGTCTTAAACAACAATAGGAAAACAAACAAGAAAGACGAATAGTGAAAACTTGGGAATTCCAAGTATACGAACGGCGAACGGAACGTTGCCAAGTTTAGCGATCTTACCCAAACGTTTTTGCATACTCTGTCGCAGGCGCGCACACCGCTCATTCTACGGGGTGTTCAAAAAGCCTCTCCGCAGTGCCGTATGATTGTTAGCCGTGCGTGCCGTATGCCGCACTGAATATACCGAAATGAAACTCAGTGAAATACAAGTTATTAATTTACAGAATATTCATTTTTACTTACAAATTTTCACATTAAATGTTGAAAGCGTCCCCCCTGTTGTTGAATACACAGCTCAATTCGTCTAATCATACGGCACACGCGGCTAACAATCATACGGCACTGCGGAGGGACTTTTTGAACACCCCGTATTATTGGCCTGTTGTGTTGATGATCGCGCGTTACAATGTCGAAAGTGTTGGAACAGTTTTTCGGTCACAAATTTGAGTAAATAATACGAATTTGTTAAACTATTACTAGGATAAATCGATACGATACCAGCGATGAAATACTTATATGAACAAAAGTTTGAATTGGGAAGTGTTGTTGTTGTGGTCTTCAGTCCTGAGACTGGTTTGATGCAGCTCTCCATGCTACTCTATCCTGTGCAAGCTTCTTCATCTCCCAGTACCTACTGCAACCTACATCCTTCTGAATCTGCTTAGTGTATTCATCTCTTAGTCTCCCCCTACGATTTTTACCCTCCACGATGCCCTCCAATACTAAATTGTTGATCCCTTGATGCCTCAGAACATGTCCTACCAACCGATCCCTTCTTCTGGTCAAGTTGTGCCACAAACTCCTCTTCTCCCCAATCCTATTCAGTACCTCCTCATTAGTTATGTGATCTACCCATCTAATCTTCAGCATTCTTCTGTAGCACCACATTTCGAAAGCTTCTATTCTCTTCTTGTCCAAGCTATTTACCGTCCATATTTCACTTCCATACATGGCTACACTCCATACAATTACTTTCAGAAACGACTTCCTAACACTTAAATCAATACTCGATGTTAACAAATTTCTCTTCTTCAGAAACGCTTTCCTTGCCATTGCCAGTCTACATTTGATATCCTCTCTACTTCGACCATCATCGGTTATTTTGCTCCCCAAATAGCAAAATTCCTTTACTACTTTAAGTGTCTCATTTCCTAATCTAATACCCTTAACATCACCCGACTTAATTCGACTACATTCCATTATCCTCGTTTTGCTTTTGTTGATGTTCATCTTATATCCTCCCTTCAAGACACCATCCATTCCGTTTAACTGCTCTTCCAAGTCCTTTGCTGTCTCTGACAGAATTACAATGTCATCGGCGAACCTCAAAGTTTTTACTTCTTCTCCATTGATTTTAATACCTACTCAGAATTTTTCTTTTGTTTCCTTTACTGCTTGCTCAATATACAGATTGAATAACATCGGGGAGAGGCTACAACGCTGTCTTACTCCCTTCCCAACCGCTGCTTCCCTTTCATGTCCCTCGACTCTTATAACTGCCATCTGGTTTCTGTACAAATTGTAAATAGCCTTTCGCGCCCTGTATTTTACCCCTGCCACCTTTAGAATTTGAAGGAGAGTATTCCAGTCCAATTGGGAAGATTCGAGCAAAAAAAAAACAGATTTAAGTATCGAGAAGAAAGCGCTCGGTACCAAAAGTCTCGATCTGTGTTCGTCTCTTCAGGAGGCGTAACACTAAGTACACTGAAGGAAAAAAATCACAACACAAAAAAATAATTAATGAGTAATTAATGTAGAGTAATGAAATTTCTGGAATACCTTTGTCTAGGTACGGTATTTAAATGAGTAACGTTGCAAAATCACATCTTAATGAACGCGCGAGGCACGACGTTGCAAATGTGAGATGTTGGTACATTAATAAATGGTTTAGCCGCCAGAATGTCGAATGCAAGCATGCAGTAGTGCATACATTGTGTTGTATAAGTGCCGGATGTCAGTTTTTGGGATAGAGTTCCATACCAGTTAGTCGCTTCGCTCAATACAGGGACAGTTAATGCAGTTTGTGGCTGTGGCTGGATTTGTCGTCCGATGATGTTCCGTATGTGCCCGGTTGGAGAGAGATCTGGTGCTCCAGCAGGCCAAGACAACATGTCGACTATCTGTGGAGCATGTTGGGTTACAAAGGCGGTATGCGGGCGAGCGTTATCCTGCTGGAAAACACCCCGTGCAACGCTGTCCATGAATGGCAGCAGAACAGGTAGAGTCAACAGACTGAGCTCCTGCCGTCATGTTGTTGTGGCCTTCAGTCCAGAGACTGGTTTGATGCAGCTCTCCATGCTACTCTATCCTGTGCAAGCTTCTTCATCTCCCAGTACCTACTGCAGCCTACATCCTTCTGAATCTGTTTAGTGTACTCATCTCTTGGTCTCCCTCTACGATCTTTACCCTCCACGATGCCCTCCAAAACTAAATTGGTGATCCCTTGATGCCTCAGACCATGTCCTACCAACCGATCCCTTCTTCTAGCCAAGTTGTGCCACAAACTTCTCTTCTCCCCAATCCTATTCAATACTTCCTCACTAGTTACGTGATCTACCCATCTAATCTTCAGCATTCTTCTGTAGCACCACATTTCAAAGGCATCTATTCTCTTCTTTTCCAAACTATTTATCGTCCACGTTTCACTTCCATACATGGCTACACTCCATACAATTACTTTCAGAAACGACTTCCTGACATTTAAATCTATACTCCATGTTAACAAATTTCTCTTCTTCAGAAACGCTTTCCTTGCCATTGCCGGTCTACATTTTATATCCTCTCTACTTCGACCATCATCAGTTACTTTGCTCCCCATATAGCAAAACTCATTCACTACTTTAAGTGTCTCATTTCCTAATCTAATTCCGTCAGCATCGCCCGACTTAATTCAACTACATTCCGTTATCCTCGTTTTGCTTTTGTTAATGTTCATCTTATATCCTCCCTTCAAGACACTGTCCATTCCGTTCAACTGCTCTTCCAAGTCTCCGACAGAATTACAATGTTATCGGCGAACCTCAAAGTTTTTATTTCTTCTCCATGGATTTTAATTCCTACTCCGAATTTTTTTTTTGGTTCCTTTACTGCTTGCTCAATATACAGATTGAATAACATCGGGGAGAGGCTACAACCCTGTCTCACTCCCTTCCCAACCACTGCTTCCCTTTCATATCCCTCGAGTCTTGTAACTGCCATCTGGTTTCTGTATAAATTGTAAATAGCCTTTCGCTCCCTGTATTTTACCCCTGCCACCTTCAGAATTTGAAAGAGAGTATTCCAGTCAACAATGTCAAAAGCTTTCTCTAAGTCTACAAATGCTAGAAACGTAGGTATGCCTTTTCTTAATCTAGCTTCTAAGATAAGTCGTAGGGTCAGTACTGCGTCACGTGTTCCCATATTTCTACGGAATCCAAACTGATCTTCCCCGAGGTCGGCTTCTACCAGTTTTTCCATTCGTCTGTACAGAATTCGCGTTAGTATTTTGCAGCCGTGACTTATTAAACTAACAGTTCGGTAATTTTCACATTTGCCAACGCCTGCTTTCTTCGGGATTGGAATTATTATATTGTACTTGAAGTCTGAGGGTATTTCGCCTCTCTCATACATTTTGCTCACCAGATGGTAGTGTTTTGTCAGGACTGGCTCTCCCAAGGCTGTCAGCAGTTCTAATGGAATGTTGTGTACTCCGGGGACCGTGTTTCGACTTAGGTCTTTCAGTGCTCTATCAAATTCTTCACGCAGTATCATATCTCCCATTTCATCTTCATCTACATCCTCTTCCATTTCCATAATATTGTCCTCAAGAACATCGCCCTTGTATAGTACCTCTATATACTCCTTCCACCTTTCTGCTTTCCCTTCTTTGCTTACAAGGGAACCTCCCCATCGCACCCCCCTCAGATTTAGTTTTAAGTTGGCACAGTGGATAGGGCTTGAAAAACTGAACACAGATCAATCGAGAAAACAGGAAGAAGTTGTGTGGAACTATGAAAAAAAATTAGTAAAATATACAAACTGAGTAGTCCATGCGCAAGATAAGCAATATCAAGGAAAATGTGAGCTCAGGAGCGCCGTGGTCCCGTGGTTAGCGTGAGTAGCTGCGGAACGAGAGGTCCTTGGTTCAACTCTTCCCGCGACTGAAAATTTTACTTTCTTTATTTTCGCGAAGTTATGATCTGTCAGTTCGTTCATTGACGTCTCTGTCCACTGCAATAAGTTTAGTGTCTGTGTTTTGGGACCGCACCGCAAAACCGTGCGATTAGTAGACGAAAGGACGTGCCTCTCCAATGGGAACCGAAAACATTTGATCGCAAGGTCACAGGTCAACCGATTCCTCCACAGGAGAACACGTCTGATATATTCTATACGACACTGGTGACTGCAAGTGCGTCACATGACAGGAATATGTTGTCGACCCACCTAACTTGTACATGGGTAAAAAGATTCTTCTACATTGCCCCATTTAGGTTTTCTTGTGGATGTGATAATCACTCGCAAAAAAGTGATGAAAACATAAGAGTTTGTCACATAAACTGAAAATAAAAAATTAAACTTTTTACTCGAGGGAAGACTTGTACATAGGACATCTCGTTCCGTCGCTGCTCTCGCTAACCACAGGACCACGGCGCTCCTAGACTCCCATTGTCCTTGATTTTGCCTATCCTCGCATGGACTACTCAGTTTGTATATTTTACTAATTTTTTTCATAGTTCCACACAACTTCCCCCTGTTTTATCGATTGATCTGTGTTCAGTTTTTCAAGGCCTATCCACTGTGCCAACTTATAACTAAATCTGAGGGGGGTGCGATGGGGAGGTTCCCTTGTTAGCACTGGGTTTCCATCTGAGCCCTTGATATTCGTACAAGTGGTTCTCTTTTCTCCAAAGGTCTCTTTAATTTTCCTGTAGGCAGTATCTATCTTACCCCTAGTGAGATAGGCCTCTACATCTTTACATTTGTCCTCTAGCCATGCCTGCTTAGCCATTTTGCACATCCTGTCGATCTCATTTTTGAGACTTTTGTATTCCTTTTTGCCTGCTTCATTTACTGCATTTTTATATTTTCTTCTTTCATCAATTAAATTCAGTATTTCTTCTGTCACCCAAGGATTTCTACTAGCCCTCGTCTTTTTACCTACTTGATCCTCTGCTGCCTTCACCACTTCATCTCTCAAAGCTATCCATTCTTCTTCTAATGTATTTCTTTCCCCCATTCTTGTCAATTGTTCCTTTATGCTCTTCCTGAAACTCTCTACAACCTCTGGTTCTTTCAGTTTATCGAGGTCCCATCTCCTCAAATTCCCACCAGCCGTCATACCAAATCGTAACTCAGACCTTAACTCCAGGTGCAGATCCAGTGTGTCTAGCAGGCTCGTTTCAGGCCTTCAACTGGCCTGCAACTAACACACGACCATCACTGGCACCGAGGCAGAACCAACTTTTATCAGAAAACAATACAGACCTTCACCCTGCCCTCCAATGAGATCCACTTGACACCGCTGAAGTGTTCTGCAGTCAGTGGACTACACGCACGCTACAAGGTGTCCAGTTCTGTACTGTCCTTGAAGAAATACACTCCTGGAAATTGAAATAAGAACACCGTGAATTCATTGTCCCAGGAAGGGGAAACTTTATTGACACATTCCTGGGGTCAGATACATCACATGATCACACTGACAGAACCACAGGCACATAGACACAGGCAACAGAGCATGCACAATGTCGGCACTAGTACAGTGTATATCCACCTTTCGCAGCAATGCAGGCTGCTATTCTCCCATGGAGACGATCGTAGAGATGCTGGATGTAGTCCTGTGGAACGGCTTGCCATGCCATTTCCACCTGGCGCCTCAGTTGGACCGGCGTTCGTGCTGGACGTGTAGACCGCGTGAGACGACGCTTCATCCAGTCCCAAACATGCTCAATGGGGGACAGATCCGGAGATCTTGCTGGCCAGGGTAGTTGACTTACACCTTCTAGAGCACGTTGGGTGGCACGGGATACATGCGGACGTGCATTGTCCAGTTGGAACAGCAAGTTCCCTTGCCGGTCTAGGAATGGTAGAACGATGGGTTCGATGACGATTTGGATGTACCGTGCACTATTCAGCGTCCCCTCGACGATCACCAGTGGTGTACGGCCAGTGTAGGAGATCGCTCCCCACACCATGATGCCGGGTGTTGGCCCTGTGTGCCTCGGTCGTATGCAGTCCTGATTGTGGCGCTCACCTGCACGGCGCCAAACACGCATACGACCATCATTGGCACCAAGGCAGAAGCGACTCTCATCGCTGAAGACGACACGTCTCCATTCGTCCCTCCATTCACGCCTGTCGCGACACCACTGGAGGCGGGCTGCACGATGTTGGGGCGTGAGCGGAAGACGGCCTAACGGTGTGCGGGACCGTAGCCCAGCTTCATGGAGACGGTTGCGAATGGTCCTCGCCGATACCCCAGGAGCAACAGTGTCGCTAATTTGCTGGGAAGTGGCGGTGCGGTCCCCTACGGCACTGCGTAGGATCCTACGGTCTTGGCGTGCATCCGTGCGTCGCTGCGGTCCGGTCCCAGGTCGACGGGCACGTGCACCTTCCGCCGACCACTGGCGACAACATCGATGTACTGTGGAGACCTCACGCCCCACGTGTTGAGCAATTCGGCGGTACGTCCACCCGGCCTCCCGCATGCCCACTATACGCCCTCGCTCAAAGTCCGTCAACTGCACATACGGTTCACGTCCACGCTGTCGCGGCATGCTACCAGTGTTAAAGACTGCCACGGCAAACTGGCTGACACTGACGGCGGCGTTGCACAAATGCTGCGCAGCTAGCGCCATTCGACGGCCAACACCGCGGTTCCTGGTGTGTCCGCTGTGCCGTGCGTGTGATCATTGCTTGTACAGCCCTCTCGCAGAGTCCGGAGCAAGTATGGTGGGTCTGACACACCGGTGTCAATGTGTTCTTTTTTCCATTTCCAGGAGTGTAGCTTTGTAACAGTTCAATGTGTCACTGTGGTTCCTACTGCTGCTCATAATGCTGCTTCAGATGCAGCACGATGTGCCAGAGACGTACGCCGTAGTGCCACATGGCCGTTCGGAGCCTGGTCTTCTTGCGATCGTGTAATCTCGTGATCACCGTTGCCGCTACCAGCAATCATGTACAGTGGCTGGATTCCTGCCAAGAATTTCTCCAGTATTGCAGAAGAAACATCCAGATTCTCCTAACCCTACTACACGACCTTGTTCAAAGTTACTGAGGTGTTGATATTGGCGTCTTTGTCTACTTTAAAGGCAGCCTTTACTTGCTGCAGTGGGAACAGTGCCTCGGCAAGCGGGTTGCGCTCAGCCCTTGTGTATGAAACTGGGGAAGTACTTGGCTGAGAAATAGCGGCACCGGTCACGATAACTGGCAACTGCCGGGAGAACTGTGTGCTGACCACCCGCACCTTCCTCCTCGCCGTATCCACATCCGGTGATGCATAAGGGCTGAGGTAGCCAGACGGTACCGTTGGCCTTTCTAGGCCTGTTCGGAATGACAGCAACACACCATGTCCAATCTCAAAGGTAACTATCGGTCACCACCCTTACAGCGTATGCTTAAAGCAAACATGATCTGCATCCCCATAAAAGCGCTATTAAACTTAAATACACTACTGGTCATTAAAATTGCTACACCACCAAGATGACGTGCTACAAACGCGAAATTTAACCGACAGGAAGAGGATGCTGTGATATGCAAATGATTAGCTTTTCAGAGCATTCACACAAGGTTGGCGCCGATGGCGAACCCTACAACGTGCTGACGTGAGGAAAGTTTCCAACCGATTTCTCATACACAAACAGCAGCTGACCGGCGTTGCCTGGTGAAACGTCGTTGTGATGCCTAAGGAGGAGAAATGCGTACCTTCACGTTTCCGACTTTGATAAAGGTCGGACTATAGCCTATCTTGATTGCGGTTTATCGTATCGCGACATTGCTGCTCGCGTTGGTCGAGATCCAATGACTGTTAGCAGAATATGGAATCGGTGGGTTCAGGATGGTAATACGGAATGCCGTGCTGGATCTCAACGGCCTCGTATCACTAGCAGTCGAGATGACAGGCATCTTATCCGCGTGGCTGTAACGGATCGTGCAGCCACGTCTCTATCCCTGAGTCAACAGATGCGGACGTTTGCACGAACAGTTGGACGACGTTTCCAGCAGCATGGACTATCAGCACGGAGACCGTGGCTGCGGTTACCCTTGACGCTGCATCTCAGACAGGAGCACCTGCGATGGTGTACTCAACGACGAACCTGGCTGCACGAATGGCAAAACGTCATTTTTTCGGATGAATCCAGGTTTACAGCATCATGATGATCGCATCCGTGTTTGGTGACATCGCGGTGAACGCACACTGGAAGCGTGTATTCGTCATCGCCATACTGGCGTATCACCCGGCGTGATGGTATGGGGTGCCATTGGTTACACGTCTCGGTCACCTCTTGTTCGCATTGACGGCACTTTGAACAGTGGACGTTACATTTCAGATTTGGTACGACCCGTGGCTCTACCCTTCATTCGATCCCTGCAAAACCCTACATTTAAGGAGGATAATGCACGACCGCATGTAGCAGGTCTTGTACAGGCCTTTCTGCCCTGGCAAGCACATTCTCCACATCTCTCACAAATTGAAAACGTCTGGTCAATGGTGGCCATGCAACTGGCTCGTCACAATACGCCAGTCACTACTCTTGATGAACTGTGGTATCGTGTTGAAGCTGCATGCGCAGCTGTACCTGTACACACCATCCAAGCTCTGTTTGACTCAATTCCCAAGCGTATCAAGGCCGTTATTACGGCCAGAGGTTCGGGATCTATGCACCCATATTGCGTGAAAATGTAATCACATGTCAGTTCTAGTATAATATATTTGTCCAATGAATACCCGTTTATCATCTGCATTTCTTCTTAGCGTAGCAATTTTAATGGTCGGTAGTGTATATGAGGAGCGTTCCATACGTAATGCAACACATTTTTTTTCCGGAGGCTGGTTTTATTCAGTTATCCAACACGTGATATTACTCCCAACTCTTTTGGCTACAAAACCCTACTTTTCAGCGTAATCTCCGTTCAGTGCGACGACGTTACGTAACCTTATTGAGAATGGTCGTTATTTCCTGATGGTACCACTCTTGGTCGACGTCAGAGCCCATGTCTTGCTGCATCACTAACCTCTCCATCAACCACGTACTGCTTCCCTGCGGAGTGCATGCTTCATTGGCCCAAACAGATGGAAATCGGTACGTGCGACGTTCGGGCTGTAGGGTAGATGAGGGAGGTCCAGTGAAGTTTCCTAAGCTCCTCCCGAGTGCGCGGACTTGTGTCAGACCTCTCGTTGTCATGGAGAAGGAGAACTTCGTTTACATTTTTGTGGCGACGAACACGCTGAAGTACTTTTCCTCAATTTCCTGAAGGTGTGTACGCCCGGCCGGCACACTGGAGATCGGACAGGTTTTCGCGACATTGTTGCAGTTGTGACAGGCGCCTCGCCCAACGGCTTGCCGTTCTCTTGTTCACTGCCAGGTCCCCAAAGACGTTCCGCAAGTGCCTGTGAGTGTCCGCGACGCTCTGGTTTTGCGCCCAGAGAAACTCAATAACAACTCTCTGCTTGGAAGACGCCTCTGTTACAGGCGCGACGTGCAAGGCAACGTACAGGGTGTTTCAAAAATGACCGGTATATTTGAAACGGCAATAAAAACTAAACGAGCAGCGATAGAAATACACCGTTTGTTGCAATATGCTTGGGACAACAGTACATTTTCAGGCGGACAAACTTTCGAAATTACAGTAGTTACAATTTTCTACAACAGATGGCGCTGCGGTCTGGGAATCTCTATAGTACGATATTTTCCACATATCCACCATGCGTAGCAATAATATGGCGTAGTCTCTGAATGAAATTACCCGAAACCTTTGACAACGTGTCTGGCGGAATGGCTTCAGCTGTACTGCTTCAGCTGTTCAATTGTACTGCTTCAGCTGTTCAATTGTTTCTGGATTCTGGCGGTACACCTGGTCTTTCAAGTGTCGCCACAGAAAGAAGTCACAGGGGTGCATGTCTGGCGAATAGGGAGGCCAATCCACGCCGCCTCCTGTATGTTTCGGATAGCCCAAAGCAATCACACGATCATCGAAATATTCATTCAGGAAATTAAAGACGTCAGCCGTGCGATGTGGCCGGGCACCATCTTGCATAAACCACTAGGTGTTCGCAGTGTCGTCTAAGGCAGTTTGTACCGCCACAAATTCACGAAGAATGTCCAGATAGCGTGATGCAGTAATCGTTTCGGATCTGAAAAATGGGCCAATGATTCCTTTGGAAGAAATGGCGGCCCAGACCAGTACTTTTTGAGGATGCAGGGACGATGGGACTGCAACATGGGGCTTTTCGGTTCCCCATATGCGCCAGTTCTGTTTATTGACGAAGCCGTCCAGGTAAAAGTAAGCTTCGTCAGTAAACCAAATGCTGCCCACATGCATATCGCCGTCATCAATCCTGTGCACTATATCGTTAGCGAATGTCTCTCGTGCAGCAATGGTAGCGGCGCTGAGGGGTTGCCGCATTTGAATTTTGTATGGATAGAGGTGTAAACTCTGGCGCATGAGACGATACGTGGACGTTGGCGTCATTTGGACCGCAGCTGCAACACGGCGAACGGAAACCCGAGGCCGCTGTTGGATCACCTGCTGCACTAGCTGCGCGTTGCCCTCTGTGGTTGCCGTACGCGGTCGCCCTACCTTTCCAGCACGTTCATCCGTCACGTTCCCAGTCCGTTGAAATTTTTCAAACAGATCCTTTATTGTATCGCTTTACGGTCCTTTGGTTACATTAAACCTCCGTTGAAAACTTCGTCTTGTTGCAACAACACTGTGTTCTAGGCGGTGGAATTCCAACACCAGGAAAATCCTCTGTTCTAAGGAATAAACCATGTTGTCTACAGCACACTTGCACGTTGTGAACAGCACACGCTTACAGCAGAAAGACGACGTACAGAATGGCGCACCCACAGACTGCGTTGTCTTCTATATCTTTCACATCACGTGCAGCGCCATCTGTTGTTGAAAATTGTAACTACTGTAATTTCGAAAGTTTGTCCGCCTGAAAATGTACTGTTGTCCCAAGCATATTGCAACAAACGGTGTATTTCTATCGCTGCTCGTTTAGTTTTTATTGCCGTTTCAAATATACCGGTCATTTTTGAAACACCCTGTATAAGAGCCGGAACATCATGAAACTACAGGGACTGAAGCGGCAATATTCTGCGATCTCCCACAACGAATTCGTCATTTTTTCAACCGATACTGGCCGCGAAAAAAAAAAAAAGGTTAGCAATAGTCATTGGACGCTCCTGGCTGGTAATATTCAGTGTTTTAGGCTATCCAAACATTCACCGCACGTCACTGTGTTCAAGCCTTCACAGTGTTTTCTCCATACACTCCAGTAATCTGTAGACGAGTTGCAGCAGCTTCCGCGGTTCTTGCTTTTAAGAAACGAATAACAGTGCATTTTTAACCTGCTGAGTCATATTACATACTTATACAAAAACGTTCATACAGGCAAAAGCAACAGTAATTGCCAGAATGAGATTTTCACTCTGCAGCGGGGTGTGAGCTGATATGAAACTTCCTGGCAGATTAAAACTGTGTGCCGGACCGAGACTCGAACTCAGGACCTTTGCCTTTCGCGTCTGGGGTACCTTAGTTAGTAGAGCACTTGCCCGCGAAAGGCAAATGTCTCGAGTTCGAGTCTCTGCCCGGCACACAGTTTTAATCTGCCAGGAAGTTTCATATCAGCGCACACTCCGCTGCAGAGTGAAATTCTGGAATCATCCCCCAGGCTGTGGCTAAGCCATGTCTCTGCAATATCCTTTCTTTCAGAAGTACTAGTTCTGCAAGTTTCGTAGGAGACCTTCTGTAAAGTTTGGAAGGTAGGAGACGAGGCACTGGCAGAAGTAAAGCTGTGAGGACGTGGCGTGAGTCGTGCTTGGGTAGCTCAGTTGGTAGAGCACTTGCCCGCGAAAGGTAAAGGTCTCGACTTCGAGTCTCGGTCCGGCACACAGTTTTAATCTGCCAGGAAGTTTCAATAATGGCATTTGTGCACAGCTAAAAAATTGGATCTGAGCACTATGGGACTTAACTTCTGAGGTCATCAGTTCCCTAGAAGTTAGAACTACTTAAACCTAACTAAGGACATCACACACATCCATGCCCGAGGCAGGTTTCGAACCTACGACCGTAGCGGTCGCGCGGTTCCAGACCGTAGCGCCTAGAACCGCTCGGCCATCCCGGCCGGCTGTGGACAGCCAAGAAAGGAAGGTACGGCAACGATATTTCAAAACGGTGCGTACTTTTGAAACACGTCTGGCGTGAAGGTGCAAAGAACGAAACGGTTAATTTAGTGAGAGAGAAAATCGAGGGATTAAGAGCAGTTGCGATGGGGTTGGCGGGAGCCCGAATTAATGAGACGGCCTTGCGGAGTTGTGGCCGCGAGCAGTGTCCCGGGGACAGCAAGTTGTGGCTGGAGTGGCTGGAGCGGCCCTCGAGGCCGGCTTCTCCAGGCGGAGCCTCCAGAGCGCCTAATGACGCTTCTCCAGCAACAACGGCCGCGGCAGGTGCGGCGCCGTCCGTCACCGTGATGCGTGACGCGCATCTAAACGCCGCCCTCTGACAACACCGGCAGTGGCGGGGGCGGGGGATAGGGTTGCGCGGGCGTCGAGGGGGCGGGGAGGGGAAAGCAGCGCTCGTGTGCTCCACCCCTGCTGCCAAGTGGCACCATCTGCACCGCTGTTACTGCTCCGATGCACAGCACACAGGCCGAAATAGTGGCGTGATATGGTGATAAGATTGGCATAATTGATCCTACCGATACCGGACCACGTCTTACACCAGTGGCATAAAGATCTACATCTAGAGTGCGTGAAGAATAAATTGGTCGGTAGAATAAATTGGCCGTGCCGGAAGGGCACGCGTGGGTAGAGCAGTAGTGCAGGGAAGTTACTGGTAGGCGCTGTGAGAGAAATGCATTTGCTGGAGGGGAAGTGACGTTTTAAACTGGAGCCTACTATCATATTTTTTGTAAATATTGACAGGAGCCCCTCCGCGCCCACTATTATGTGGTGACCATAGGGAAAGTTCTATTGAACCTATGCTCTGGTAAATATCTAAAAAGAATTCTGTGCTCTGCGTACTGTAAGACCTTCGGTACACACACCATCAGATTATTTGACTTGTCGCGAGTGTCAGCAGTATGTGTCGTGGTCTTATCGTGGCGTGTTTATCTTCTGCCGTTAGGTTAGACGATAGAAATGCCACTTGCACGCTTAGAGTAGCAGATTGACGGTGACCAACTTTAAACAGAACTTGATTAATTTTCACACACATTTATTAAAATAATAAAAAGCATAGACATTACGTAACTTGATTCTGGATGCTGTTTACAATTGACAATCTGAAGTTCCTTTGGTCTTGGTACGTTAATCTTATTCTCACATATCTCTGATACTTGACAAAGCGTCTACACATTTATCTTCATGGCTATGTACAGGAATATGGTAATCTTATTAGGCGCAGACTGAAACTTGACTATAGACGGGTACAGACAAATGCAGACTAATGCAGACTGACTGATTGGAGGTCTGTACACTCGTTATAATACCTCGAGCGTTCAGGTATCACTGCGCGAGTGTGATCCGCGTGGGGAAAAGGTTCTACGTTAGCAGCAATCTCATTGGCTGCGTGACATATCAATAAGCGGATCGGGGGAAGCAGAATTTGGTCCGTCTCTAAGGCAGCGCCATCTCGTAGTGCGGAGACGGACGAGCGCTGCGCCTGCGCTGTTGTGCTTAGCGGGGCGCGCTCTAGTGGGAAAGTTGTGTACGCGCTGACTACACGGACTTATTTACACAACAAATTCCACGGAAAAAGCAACAAAAGCAGCGATTTATTTTCACCTGACTTCTTGACCAATTAATAACCTTCAGAGAAGCCTCATGAATGGTGAATTTTGAGTAGAACCTACATATCTCTTATCGCCACATTAAATTTTGCTTCTTTTGCCAAAACGCAGCGGAACACACACAATGTCACCTCATTGTCATGTTTTGCACATGCAACTGCGAGCCACTTCTGAAACAGTGGTTTATTAAATGTGTTAAGTGAGAAACTTCGGAGTAGGTATTAAAATCCACGGAGAAGAAATAAAAACTTTGAGGTTCGCCTATGACTTGGAAGAGCAGTTGAACGGAATGGACAGTGTCTTGAAAGGAGAATATAATATGAACATCAACAAAAGTAAAACGAGGATAATGGAATGTAGTCGAATTAAGATGGGTGATGCTGAGGCAATTAGATTAGGAATTGAGACACTTAAAGTGGTAAAGGAGTTTTCTATTTGGGGAGCAAAGTAACTGATGATGGTCGAAGTAGAGAGGATATAAAAAGTAGACTGGCAATGGCAAGGAAAGTGTTTCTGAAGAAGAGAAATTTGTTAACATCGACTATAGATTTAAGTGTGAAGAAGTCGTTTCTGAAATTATTTGTATGGAGTGTAGCCATGGTTCAAATGGTTCAAATGGCTCTGAGCACTATGTGACTCAACTGCTGTGGTTATCAGTCCCCTAGAACTTAGAACTACTTAAACCTAACTAACCTAAGGACATCACACACATCCATGCCCGAGGCAGGATTCGAACCTGCGACCGTAGCAGTCCCACGGTAAGTGTAGCCATGTATGGAAGTGAAACATGGACGATAAATAGTTTGGACAAGAAGAGAATAGAAGCTTTCGAAATATGGTGCTACAGAAGAATGCTGAAGATTCGATGGGTAGATCACATAACTACCTAGGAGGTATTGAATAGAATTGGGGAGGAGTTTGTGGCACAACTTGACAAGAAGACGGGACCGGTTGGTAGGACATGTTCTGAGGCATCAAGGGATCACAAATTTAGCATTGGAGGGCAGCGTGGAGGGTAAAACGCGTACAGGGAGACCAAGAGATACACTAAGCAGATTCAGAAGGATGTACGTCGCAGTAAGTACTGGTAGATGAAAAAGCTTGCACAGGATAGAGTAGCATGGAGAGCTCCATCAAACCAGTCTCAGGACTGAAGACCATAACAACAACAACAACAAGTGATAAACTGAGGACAAGCAAGGTCAATGGTTTATGAAGAAGCTCACCCTTCATATAAAAATAAATGGGTAATTCTTCACTTATGTTGTTTCGAAACACGCACCAGCGTTTGACCAGTTATCGATGGCCCTTAAAAATTATATTCTTGCATCGAAAATGTATGTATTTAGTGAACTAACAGAATTCATAATTAAGTTTTGCATAATAACCATATGGTAAAATACTCTCATCTTTGCATGCTATAATTTACTAAAATATTGTTTCAATATCTCAGACCGTTTATGATATATGAGGGATGTTATGGATATTTCAACATTTATTGTTGGCGCGTGACATCACAAATGAGTGAACAACATTACATCAATTTCCATGAGGTTAGTGACAGAGACTTCCACCTAATTCTGAATAAAAATTCACTATATTAGCTAAATTTCATGCTGAGAAGCATATTATACACACATCAAAAACGTTTTGCATCACCTCGGTTCTGAGAGTACAGGAACCTGTACAGAAAATTGGAATAGAGATCAACATATCATTTCCGCCCTTTTCACTGCTCGTGAAAAACACACACTGCATGTTGTACCACCACACAGCGAGACCTTCAGAGGTGGTGGTCCAGACTGTTCAACACACCGGTATCTCTAATACCAGTAGGACGTACTCTTGCACTGATGCTTGCCTGTATTCGTCGTGGCATACTATCCACAAGTTCATCAAGGCACTGTTGGTCCAGATTGCCCCATCCCCAGCGGCGATTCGGCATCGATCCCTCAGAGTTGTTGGTGGGTCACGTTATCCATAAATAGCTCTTTCCAATCCATCCCAGACACGTCGATAGGGTTCATGTTTGGAGAACATGCTGTAGTGGTGTGCGTGGGATAACCACGAGAATGCTCTTGCTGTTGTACGAAATCGCACTGCAGGCCGTAACTCTAGTGTGTGAAGCACGCACACAGTTTAGTTGCAGACTCTCAACTGGGCTCCTCATAACCAACAAACGGCCATCTTTGGCACGGAGCGAGAGCCAGCTTTCATCAGAAAACTGCAAACACCTCAATCCTACGCTCCACTGAGCTCTACCCTGACACCAGAGAAGTCGCAAGTGGCGTTGGTTTGGGGTCAGTGGAATTCACGCTGCATGACATCTGGCTCGGAGCAGTCCTTGAAGTAACCGATTTGCAACAGTTCGTTGTGTATAAGAACCTTCAACATCGCAGCGCGTCAGCAATCGTTGTTAAATATATTAAAAAAACTAAAAACCCGCCTCGATTGCGAAAGAAGCACCTAGTGTTAAGTGTTAACCAAGGATTCGGCGTAGATAACTACACCTTCTTCAGAACAACAATAAAACCCACAAGTGCCTAAGAAGACCTTTGTCAATGATTTAAAGAACACCATAGCTATACATTTATAAACGAAAAAGAAAAGGAAAACACAAACAGTACATATGTATCCAGAATGAGATTTTCACTCTGCAGCGGAGTGTGCGCTGATATGAAACTTCCTGACAGAGTGAAAATCTCATTCTGGAAACATCCCCCAGGCTGTGGCTAAGCCATGTCTCCGCTATATCCTTTCTTTCAGGAGTGCTAGTTCTGCAAGGTTCGCAGGAGAGCTCCTGTAAAGTTTGGAAGGTAGGAGACGAGATACTGGCAGAAGTAAAGCTGTGAGTACCGGGCCTGAGTCGTGCTTCGGTAGCTCAGATGGTAGAGCACTTGCCCGCGAAAGGCAAAGGTCCCGAGTTCGAGTCTCGGTCGGGCACACAGTTTTAATCTGCCAGGAAGTTTCAGTACATATGTACAAAGTCAAAACCGCTACATACAAATTGGGTCGTTTACTCAGAGCCCATAATTTCAGAGTCGCCTAGTCTACTAATAATAGTTTACACAGGAATTTAATTCACTCCTTGCAGAGTAACTTTCCCAATCAGGAGTATATAAAATTACATGCGGGGATTGCCCAAAATTTCACATCGGGCAAACGGGGCGAGCTCTGGGTCTCAGGTATAAAGAGCATATTCCTACTAGAAGCGGTGACGGTACTAAGGGCTCTAGTTACGCGGAACACCTTGTGCAAACGGCTCGTGCGCCGAGCCCTCCAGTTAATATCGAGTTACTTCATGCCGAGGTTAAGGGCTTAAAACTGGATGTTTTGGAAGAAATGCAGATCTTTAAGCATCTGCAACGTGATAAAGACAATATCCTTAACGACCAACTCCTAATAAGAAATAGATAATTTTTTGAAGATTTCGCGCCCTTACTTTGTTCTTCATACTTGTAAATCTGATGATCTGGGGATTTTCACATGCGTGCGCTGACTGGCGAGCGTGGTTGGTCAAGCTGTTCATCTTCTTTCTTTTCACCCTCATTTTCCTTTTACGATGAAGGTAAGTCTATCCCGTTGAACACTTCACGTTTTATCCCTATATCTTTATTACCACGACGTCTTTAGATTAAGCCCCCTCAGCGCCACCCCCCCCCCCCCCCCCATGGCTAACTACTGGCTTTAGGTCTAGTTTTTAAGAGTTCCTTCTGTTGTCATAGGTAGCTTCATATATAAGTTTCTTTACTGGCATAAGCAACCGTGTGCAGTTACTTTTAGGTTTCATCTCCTATTTAGCACGTCTCTTGTTCTATCCATTCCATTTTTTTATATACGTTGACCCATGGTTGGGAATATATGGGCTATTTAGCCCCGACCCATGTATAAACTTTCTCGTGTTCGTATGCGCATGCGCATTCAAGTGACTTCCTTTGTCTTGCGCATGTACATAGGTAGCGGGTCGGGCCTGTAAGTAAGCGACCATTTGTAGCTGCAGCTTATGGCGGGTCATGGCCCATCGATCATAGGCCGGTGTGAGGTGAAGCGTACACCATTAAGTTAAGTAGTGGTTTTGATTTCGTACACATGTACTGTTTGTGTTTTCCTTTTCTTTTTCGTTTATAGATGTATAGCTATGGTGTTCTTTTAGTCATTGACAAAGGTGTTCGTAGGCACTTGTGGGTTTTAATGTTGTTCTGAAGAAGTTGTAGTTATCTACGCCGAAACTTGGGTTAACACTTAACACTAGGTGCTTTTTTCGCAATCGATGCGGGTTTTTAGTTTTTTAATAAGTTCGTTGTGTCCCTGTGGTGCCAAATGCGGCTCAGATTTCTGCTGCAGATGCGGTACGATGCGCCAGAGATACGCGCCGAATACGGCGGTCTTCCCTCTCGGTAGAGCCACGTGTTTGTCCGGAGCCCGGTTTTCTTGCGACCGTACGTTCTCGTGACATCCCCTGGCTGCAGTAATGTGCAGTGGCTACTTTCTGCCAAGGCTTCCTGCAGTACTGCAGAAGGAACATCCAGTCCCTCGTAGCCCTATTACACGTCCTCGTTAGGTGTTGATAATCTTTGTCTCATTCTTGGCTAGCATCAACTCTCCAAGCCCTGTGTCAAAGATAACTATCGCTCACGACCTTGATTGCATCCTGATCGTGGCTCTACTAGCACCGCTCTTTTCCGACTGGCTGATATTCGGATAGACATCATCTTCCAGATGTAGAAACACACCTACCAACTTTCATAAATTCTTTTTGGTGAGGCGATTTTATTCCTTCAGTGTAAAACGGTGCTGTTGGAAGTTAACGAGCGTACGGTGGGAGGGGGTAGGTCTTCCTTTTCCTTACGTCTCGAGAAACGATCAAGACTGGAAATTCAGATAAACTACTTGTGAGTCTTTCATGTTGTATGTTTGTGGTCCACGAAACTTCAGTGACGGGCTGTTATCCACAGCCATATTTGGAAGCTAAGGAAATTTATAAACCTGGGAATAATTTTATCAAAAAAGAAGAAAGTATGAAACTCAGTGACGTATGGACGGATAAGATTTATACACTCCTGGAAATTGAAATAAGAACACCGTGAATTCATTGTCCCAGGAAGGGGAAACTTTATTGACACATTCCTGGGGTCAGATACATCACATGATCACACTGACAGAACCACGGGCACATAGACACAGGCAACAGAGCATGCACAATGTCGGCACTAGTACAGTGTATATCCACCTTTCGCAGCAATGCAGGCTGCTATTCTCCCATGGAGACGATCGTAGAGATGCTGGATGTAGTCCTGTGGAACGGCTTGCCATGCCATTTCCACCTGGCGCCTCAGTTGGACCACCGTTCGTGCTGGACGTGCAGACCGCGTGAGACGACGCTTCATCCAGTCCCAAACATGCTCAATGGGGGACAGATCCGGAGATCTTGCTGGCCAGGGTAGTTGACTTACACCTTCTAGAGCACGTTGGGTGGCACGGGATACATGCGGACGTGCATTGTCCTGTTGGAACAGCAAGTTCCCTTGCCGGTCTAGGAATGGTAGAACGATGGGTTCGATGACGGTTTGGATGTACCGTGCACTATTCAGTGTCCCCTCGACGATCACCAGTGGTGTACGGCCAGTGTAGGAGATCGCTCCCCACACCATGATGCCGGGTGTTGGCCCTGTGTGCCTCGGTCGTATGCAGTCCTGATTGTGGCGCTCACCTGCACGGCGCCAAACACGCATACGACCATCATTGGCACCAAGGCAGAAGCGACTCTCATCGCTGAAGACGACACGTCTCCATTCGTCCCTCCATTCACGCCTGTCGCGACACCACTGGAGGCGGGCTGCACGATGTTGGGGCGTGAGCGGAAGACGGCCTAACGGTGTGCGGGACCGTAGCCCAGCTTCATGGAGACGGTTGCGAATGGTCCTCGCCGATACCCCAGGAGCAACAGTGTCCCTGATTTGCTGGGAAGTGGCGGTGCGGTCCCCTACGGCACTGCGTAGGATCCTACGGTCTTGGCGTGCATCCGTGCGTCGCTGCGGTACGGTCCCAGGTCGACGGGCACGTGCACCTTCCGCCGACCACTGGCGACAACATCGATGTACTGTGGAGACCTCACGCCCCACGTGTTGAGCAATTCGGCGGTACGTCCACCCGGCCTCCCGCATGCCCACTATACGCCCTCGCTCAAAGTCCGTCAACTGCACATACGGTTCACGTCCACGCTGTCGCGGCATGCTACCAGTGTTAAAGACTGCGATGGAGCTCCGTATGCCACGGCAAACTGGCTGACACTGACGGCGGCGGTGCACAAATGCTGCGCAGCTAGCGCCATTCGACGGCCAACACCGCGGTTCCTGGTGTGTCCGCTGTGCCGTGCGTGTGATCATTGCTTGTACAGGCCTCTCGCAGTGTCCGGAGCAAGTATGGTGGGTCTGACACACCGGTGTCAATGTGTTCTTTTTTCCATTTCCAGGAGTGTATTAGATAGACGACAGTTCGATAGGTAAGTTGTTTCTTCGACAACGATTGTCTCTGCCGTTCGCGTGGGTTATGCCACGCCCCTTCTTCACAGTATTTGTGTCACCTCCCGACGACCGACCCGTGAGTGAGCAATAATCAAAGGAACCAGGAGCTCATCTGAAGAATTCCAGTACACGTCTGGACGAAACTTCGGAACGGAAAAGTTTCATGGACAACAACCATACATTCCGGAAGACTCACCAGCAGGTAAGACATAAAATCATGAATCCCTTCATTGCAAAAACAGGGGAATCTGAATTCGTGGAGATAGTTACCTATTGTAGTTCTTCCCACGCATCTGTCTTTAAACTGGGCATTACACGACGATCCGCCGCGAAACGTACTGTTCTAGCGCGACAACCATCTGGCGGTAGAACGGGAGAAAATACGAAAAAAACTGCCGTCAAATAGCGCATGCGCAGTAGGCAGCGATAACTCGCGCATGTGCAGAAGGGGATACCGCAGTGATTTCTGCTGGTTATATGCTTATCGTTTGGTGGCTAGTGACTAGTTTCAGATTTCCGTTTTGGGGATTTTTCCGCTTTTTTTCCCAGTAAGTAGTTTTCATAAACGCATAATTTTTTTTTTTTTTTTACCAGTAGACTCTTTTATACTAGCTGTTTGTGAAAGCATTTTTTCTATTGATTGCTTCGTATTCTAGAAATGAAATGGTGCAAAGAGGCGTTAAGGAGTTGCTGAATTACAATAAATGACAGTTAGAAGCAGAAACTGACCTCAACCCTTGGCCCTTTCCACAATCCTGTTACCTGTTCCGCCCAGCGGGTTTAGCGGGCGTATCAGATACGTTCGTCGTACGTTGGTTCCTGCTGTTATTTCACACAGCGTTGCTTGTATGTTAGCACTGACAACCTACACAAACGGTGCTGTACTCGGTCGTTAAGTGAAAGCTACTGGCCACTATGCCGTGCGTGGTGAGAGGTACATCGTGAAATGTGGTATTCTCGGCGTACTCTTGTCGCTGTGGACCTCGAAATATTGAATGTCCCAACGATTTCCGAAATGAAATGTCCCATGCTCCAACTACCATTCCACGTTCAGAGTCTATTATTAATTCCTGTCGCGCGACCATAATCACCTAGGAAACCTTTTCACACGAATCACCTGAGTACAAATGATAGCTGCACCAGTCCACTGGCCTTTTATGTCTCGTGTTCGCGATACTACTGCCAAGTGTATATGACATCCAAGTATAATTTTCATTGTCACTACTACTCGAGAAGCCTGCAACCGATCTGGTAACCGCGTTGTTTCACAAGCGTATGGTCTATCAACAGAATCTCGCTGCCATCGCTATTTTCTTTTTCTTTTTTTTTGCATTCCTTCATATTTCAGCCAACTTATAGTATTAATAAAATGTAGTCCGCTGGTGCAGGCCTCCGATATTTATTTTTACCGACAACTGAAGAACCTCATAAAACGACTACAATGTTGTTGTTGTTTTGTGGTCTTCAATCCGGAGACTGGTTTGATGCAGCTCTCCATGCTACACTATCCTGTGCACGATTCTTGAACTCCTAGTACCTACTGCAACCTACATCCTTCTGGATCTGTTTAGTGTATTCATCTCTTGGTCTCCCTCTACGATTTTTACCCTCCACGCTGTCTCCAATACTAAACTGGTGATCCCTTGATGCCTCAGAATATGCCCTACCAACCGATCCCTTCTTCTAGTCACAAACTCCTCCACAATTCTATTCAATACCTCCTCATTAGTTATGTGATCTACCCATCTAATCTTCAGCACTCTTCTGTAGCACCACATTTCGAAAGCTTCTATTCTCTTCTTGTCTAAACTATTTATCGCCCACGTTTCACTTCCATATATGGCTACACTCCATACAAATACTTTCAGAAACGACTTCCTGACATTTAAATCTATACTCCAAGTTAACAAACTTCTCCTCTTCGGAAACGATTTCCTTGCCATTGCCAATCTACATTTTATATCTTCTCAACTTCAACCATCATCAGCTATTTTGCTCCCCAAATAGCAAAACTCCGTTACTACTTTACGTGTCTCATTTCCTAATCTAATTCCGGCAGCATCACGCGATTTAATTCGACTACATTCCATTATCCTCGTTTTGCTTTTGTTGATGTTCATCTTATATCCTCCTTTCAAGACACTGTCCATTCCGTTCAACTGCTCTTCCAGGTCCTTTGCTGTCTCTGACAGAACTACAATGTCACCGGCGAAGCTCACAGTTTTTATGTCTCTCCATGGATTTTAATACCTACTCCGAATTTTTCTTTTGTTTCCTTTACTGCTTGCTCAATATACAGATTGAATAACATCGGGGAAAGGCTACAACCCAGTTTCACTCTCTTCCTAACCACTGCTTCCCTTTCATGCCCCTCGACTCTTATAACGGCCATCTGGTTTCTGTACAAACTATAAATAGCCTTTCGCTCCCTGTATTTTACCCCTTCCACCTTCAGAATTTGAAAGAGAGTATTCCAGTCAACATTGTCAAAAGTTTTCTCTAAGTCTACAAATGCTAGAAACGTAGGTTTGCCTTTCCTTAATCTATTCTCTAAGATAAGTCGTAGGGTCAGTATTGACTCACGTGTTCCGACATTTCTACGGAATCCAAACTGAACTTACCCCAGGTCGTCTTCTACCAGTTTTCCCATTAGTTTGGTAAGAATTCGTGTTAGTATTTTGCAGCCCTGGCATATTTAAATGATAGTTCGGTAATTTTCACATCTGTCAACACCTGCTTTCTTTGGGGTTGGAATTATAATATTCTTCTTGAAGTCTGAGGGTATTTCGCCTGTCTCAGACATCTTGCTCACTAGATGGTAGTGTTTTGTTAGGCCTGGCTCTCCCAAGGCTGTCAGTAGTTCTAATGGAATGTTGTCTACTCCCGGATCCTTGTTTCGACTTACGTCTTTCAGTGCTCTGTCAAACTCTTCACGCAGTATCATATCTCCTGTTTCATCTTCATCTACGTTCTCTTCTATTTCTATAATAATGTCCTCAAGATCGCCCTTGTATAGACCCTCTATATACGCCTTCCACCTTTCTGCTTTCCCTCCTTTGCTTAGAACTGGGTTTCCAGCTGAGCTCTTGACATTCATGCAAGTGGTTCTCTTTTTTTCCAAAGATCTCTTTAATTTTCCTGTAGGCAGTATCTATCTTACCCCTAGTGAGGTAAGCCTCTACATCCTTACATTTGTCCTCTAGCCATCACTGCTTAACCATTTTGCATTTCCTGTCGATCTCATTTTTGAGACGTTTGTATTCCTTTTTGCCTGGTTCATTTACTGCATTTTTGTATTTTCTCATTTCATCAATTAAATTCAATATCTCTTCTGTTACCCAAGGATTTCTATTATCCCTCGTCTTTTTACCTACTTGATCCTCTGTTACCTTCACTATTTCGTCTCTCAAAGCTATCCATTCTTCTTCTATTGTATTTCTTTCCCCCATTCTTGTCAATCGTTCCCTAGTGTTCTCCCTGAAGCTCTCTACAGCCTCTGGTTCTTTCAGTATATTCAGGTCCCTTCTCCTCAATTTCCCACCTTTTTGCAGTTCCTTCAGTTTTAATCTACAGTTCATAACCAATAGATTGTGCTCACACATCTGCCCCTGGAAATGTCTTACAATTTAAAACCTGGTTCCTTAATCTCTGTTTTATCATTATATGATCTACCTGATACCTTTCAGTATCTCCACGCTTCTTCCAATATTGAACGCATATCATCGCCCAGAGCAGAGAATTAGCTTCTAGAGAAAACTGCAGAAAATTCAGTCGTACACCTTCAATTGTCTGCATCAGTGTTCGGTCATACGCTTCGCTAGACCTGGCACACCACGAGATTTTGTGATGTTCGAAAACATTTTACGGCTGTAAACCATGTACGTCTTACAATAGACTGGTTGAAAAAACTCGAGCGCATGCAAATATTCGGCGTTCGTTACGTGTGCCTTATGTCGCAACAACTATCTGTTTTCCAGGTTTCTGCAATCAGTACCATCGTGTTCCATGTAATGCTGCGTAGATTACGTATTGCATTTGTCAGAAATGTTGTTAAAATGATATAAATGAGATGACTATAGGCCTACTGATTTCACTGAAAATATCGTGTATTCTCTTCTATATTTCCAATCTCCTTACGAAAAAATAAAAATTTCTCGTTTTTTCAGGATAAAGATTAGATATTGATTACTTGCATAGTTTTAATAAATCTACTTTTGAATTATGTGGGGTTGAAAAAAAGGACCAGCAGTGGGATTGTATCCAGAGACCTCGCACTTAAGAAACGCCAACAGTTTTCAAACTCGATTGCCTCGGAAACGGTTGTGAGTTGCGTCTTCGTGTCCACAAATGTTAGAGTCCTTGCTGTACCTAACACACCGTGTTAGTGTGAATGAAATCGGTATTTTGTACGGTCCTCTTGTGTGTAGGAAAACTGTAGTTCTTAAGAGACGCTTAACATTACTTAACGTTTTTGGATTCGGCTGTTAGTTTCTAGATGCACGTTAATATAAAATACTGCTGACAAGGAACGTCTCGAGTGGAAGGTCGCAGTTTTAATCTTTAGTGAGGCTCATTTGAAAATGCTGTGTTAACAATTATGATAGGAAAAATATTGGCTGCGAAAGACTCACCACGTCCGTAACGAGAGAGACAGAAAATGAGGGTCCGGGATATGCAATCTTCTACAGAACGTTTGTATCACACATCACAAAATAGAGTTCGCCAACATGTAAGAAATGTTCAGAACAAACCATTAACTTGCACCATGAACACCGATTGAAAAATGGGGACCACAGTATCACAGAGCCTTGCGCTATCAAGATCTAAGGCGATCTCCTTGGCAGTTACAAGCCGTGTGGGACGTTCAGTAAAGTATCCACTCTTAAAGAATGCATACAGAATCATATTGGTGTAACAGGGCGATGATAACTGATAAAATGTGATGGCATGCAACCGAATGCGAAACAGCCTGTCGTGGAGCTTGCAGTGAAACTGACTGTCCGTTAAGGTGTAGCTGCAGTTAGTGCGATAATATGTTCTATAGGCACGGAAAAAAACAAACATCTAGACGCTGAATTTGTTCAATGATTCCAGGTGGTATCAATGGCGACGTTGCACACTTTTCATGAGGTATAGTTTGCCGTAAAGGAGTATGATTTTTTTGCGCATACCAGCTATTGGCCAAAAGCAATACTGATACCATGGTTGTAGTCCTCCTACGCACATTTTCCTACTCTTCCTTGCTGTACGTAGATATTCCTTACTGCCTTCGCAAGATCACCCACACGAGAAAGAATCGGGCACGTTCCACAGTTTGCTGTTAATCGCCAAGTTAACGCTTTGTTTGAAATTCCTATATCATAAGTCTACCAATTCTATGGTATTGAAGATATGCGACCATTCACTGCTTCCCTTCAAATAACTGTAATCTATGTCGCACAATTTTATGTACATAACGTGTTAGGTCAATCTCATGCATATCCTGCAATTTGTATCGAGCATTCTCGAAAGACGCAAACACCAGTTTTTATAACAAGGACGCCTTGTCCTCCCTGAATATCCGTTGTTTTTCTTATGCACTGCGCGGTCATATTGCTATTGGTATTTATTCGAAATCTGTTCACATTTTTTTTTTGCCATGCTATGCATGATCTTCCATGTGCATTATGTTTAGTGCCCGTTCATTGGAAAGAGATTGTCCTTCACTATCTTTCATTCGAGGCGGGATTTATGGCTGCCTATCCGACAACTTTGATGAACTAGATAACTCGACACCTGTTTCGATATCACTTTCACTTGTTAGGCAGTTATCACTGTCATTGCACTTCCGCTGTACGTTGTCCGCACAGTCGAGTGTATACGACACCACGCATTCCACTGACTCATGATGCCGAAAAGCTAATATTTCACCTGAGACTTCTCCTCGGATTCCTTCCTGACGGAATGTGAACTTCGGTAACTGTTGTAGATATAACGCAATGTTTGCTTTGTTTATCGTTTCCATTGCCCTGCACCTCTAGCACTGTAGTGAGTTACTCGTCGACCAAGCAGTTCTACTGCGCTTCATAGCGTAAGGCTGTGCTCAGCATTGGAGACCTCCAGTCCCGTCGTGTGTTGGGTGGGATTAGAAGCCGATAGTTTGGTTGCATGGTAGACATCATGTGGGGCGTCGAATGCCTTTTGCGACGTCGCGCTCAAGGGCTTCCTGGTGTGAACTAAGGCCCTCAAAAACACATGATTCGATCCGTATGCGCCCTGAGAGCCACAGTTTGACGAACACTGCAATTAGAGGAAGCAGTAAAGAGAAGGAGCTAAATTCTGGAATCGCAGTAGGGCCATGCACTGCGACTTGCGGGGAACAGATGTACTCGTAAATTCGTGATTTTGGAGGCGCCCACTACAGAAACTGGGTGAAATATATAAGACTTTGAGGAAATAATTCGGAAATTCTAATTGGGAAAGAGGAAAAACCTGAAGTTGAAGAATGACCTGGTATTGGAAAGTGGTCTACGGAAATAGATAAAAGGTCAAGGTACATCATTTGGTTAGATACCTTGTTGAAGTATGGTGAAAATCGAAAGCTAAAGGAGAAATTATTGAAGTAGAAATCAGAAGCAAGTGAATTCCGGAGTCGCAGCTACACTATGCACCGTAAGGTTATCAGCAGAGAATGTGTGTACTTGTAGATTCGTTCTGTAGAGGCATCTCTATAGTCATAAAATTTGTGAAAAATGCAAGAATATGCGGGAAAAAGACGGAAATTTTAGTTGGAAAACAGGAAAAGATCGAAGTCGAAGAACGATGTGTATCGGTCAACGCTATAGCAAGATGCGTGCATTGTGTCAACTTATGTTGTTGATGCACGGCAAAATCAGAAAGTTGAAGAAGAAATTAGAGGAAACAGGAAAGAGAAGCAAGTGAATTCCGACGTCGCAGCTAGCGTGCGGTGGCCGAGAACGCTCCAGCGGCCGGTGTAAGGGAAGACGGCGGCGCCGGCGGACCCTGGGGGAGGTAACAATGGAGGAAGAATGCGAGGGGAGTTGGCGACCCCAGCGGCAGGGAGGCACGGGACAAACCCAACCCTAACCCTTCTGGACCGCGGACCACTTGCGGCGATGCGAGCCCAGGGACAGTCGCTGCCCGCGCCTGTGGACACTGCCCACCTGCCTGGAAGACCACGTGCAGAGGCGCTGGACCCGCACGTAGCCTTCGCTTTCCTAACTGCGTTTCTGCTCGGTTATATGCAGTTAGTTTTTCAAACAAATGTTTTTAACACGCTCAGCTGCTGTGGTGTGCGTACTGTAAGACCTTCGGTACACACACCATCAGATTGACTTGTCGCTCTAACGAAGTAGGCGAGTGCCAGCAATATGTCTCGTGGTCTTATCGTGGCGTGTTTATCTTCTGCCGTTAGGTTACACGATGGAAATGCCACTTGCACGCTTAGAGTAGTAGATTGACGGTGACCAACCTTAAACAGAACTTGATTAATTTTCACACACATTTATTAGAATAATAAAAAGCATAGACATTACGTAACTTGATTCTGTATGCTGTTTACAATTGACGATCGGAAGTTCCTTTGGTCTTAGTACGTTAATCTTATTCTCACCTATCTCTGATACTTGACAAAGTGTCTATACATTTATCTTCATGGCTATGAACAGGAATATGTTAATCTTATTAGGCGCAGACTGAAACTTGACTACAGACTAATGCAGACTAATGCATACTGACTGATCGGAGGTCTGTACACTCGTTATAATACTTCTCCAGTTCAGATATCACTGCGCGAGTGTGATCCACGAGGAGAAAAGGTTCTACGTTTGCAGCAATCTCATTGGCTGCGTTACATATTAATACGCGGATGGGAGGAAGCAGAATTTGGTCCGTCTCTAAGGCAGCGCCATCTCGTAGTGTGGAGACGGACGAGCGCTGCGTCTGCGCTGTTGTGCTTAGCGGGGCGCGCTCTAGTGGGAAAGTTGTGTACGTGCTGACTATGCGGAACTATGTACACAACAACTGCGAAGTCTGACAAATGTCAGTAGTTTCGATCACTTAATGGTCGTCGTCATAGCTGATTAGAAAAACAGCCTCTTATTTACGAAAACTGTTGGATTTTTGCAACCTGTCAGAATTTGCCGCTGAGAGAGTTAACTTACTCGTACTCTTGATGGAGCTGACTTTAAACAAATGGAAACATGCGGAAATTGCACATCGATAGTTCAACCAAATGTTTTCATTTGAGCGCTTGTCTGAAGTAAGTTAACTGTTACTACACGTTCTCGTGTTGTAAATATCGTAATTTTATTGCAGCTACAGTTCTGCTAACTCACACTCCAGACTATTAGCATTTCTGTCATCTCTTCGCTAGTGTACCAGTCAGTCCAAAAGGTTTCGAGACTGTATTAAATAGAGAAAAGTTAATACTTCAGGTGATCCACAAGTTATCGCGAAATAGGGGAGAGAGTACCACTGAAATGATACAGAATTTGGGATGGACATCATTAAAACAAAGGTGGTTTTCGTTGTAGAGGAATCTTCTCACGAAATTCCAATCACCAGCTTTCTCCTTTGAACACGAAAATATTTTGTTGACGCTGACCTACGTAGGGAGAAAGGATTATGATGAAATAAGGGGAATCAGAGCTCGCACGGAAAGATATACAATATGTGATCAAAAGTATCCGGGCACCCCCAAAAACATACGTTTTCATGTTATGTGCACTATGCCGCCACCTACTGTCAGGCACTCCATATCAGGGACCTCAGTAGTCATTAGACACCGTGAGAGAGCAGAATGGGGCGCTCCGCAGAACTCACGGACTTCGAAGGTGGTCAGGTGATTGGGTGTCACTTGTCTGTACGCGACATTTCCACACTCCTAACTATCCCTAGGTCCACTGTTTCCGACGTGATGGCGAAGTGGAAACGTGAAGGGAGACGTACAGCACAAAAGCGTACAGGCCGATCTCATCTGTTGACTGGCAGAGACTGCCGACAGTTGAAGAGGGTCGTAATGTGTAATTGGCAGACATCTATCCAGACCATCACACAGGAATTCCAGACTGCATCAGGATCGACTGCAAGTACTATGACAGTTACGTGGGAGGTGAGAGAACTTGGATTTCATGGTCGAGCGGCTGCTAATAAGCCACACATCACACTGGTAAATGCGAAACGACGCCTCGTTCGGTGTAAGGAGCATAAACATTGTACTATTGAACAGTGGAAAAATGTTGCGAGGAGTGACGAAATGGCACACAATGCGGCGATCCGATGGCAAGGTGTGGGTATGGCGAATGCCCGGAGAACGTCATCTGGCAGCAGAGAAGTTTACCAGAATCAACAAAAGTCAACCTAAATATGAGGAATAAATGTTTGTGAATGTGCGTTTTGAGCACGGCATATTATGGTAGTGAATCACAGAGTATTGGGAAACTAGAAGAATATCGAGGTGTTTCACATGTGGTGAAGTAAAAAGATGTTGAAAATTAGGTGAAATGATAAGGAATGAGGAGGTTATTCATACTCTGGTGTCCAAATTTAAAGCAACAGACCGCTGTTTCCCCGACCTGTGTCTAATTGCTGATGTAATCATTCAGACTGTTAGATACCCATGCGTACGTGTTCTGCACGGAAGATGGCATTCCGGTCAATGGACAACCGCGCCAACGATGACGTCATGGAACGTATCAAACGAGGTAGTGTTTTCCGGGTAGTCCCACATCCACAGTCGCTGTGTACACCGTCACAGACGGTGCAGAATGGCACAGAGAAGACGCCTAACAGACTCTCTGCAGTGGAGGGCCAGAGAAAGAAAGGAAGCAGGAGAGTGGCAAACTGATTTGGCCCGATGGCTTAATGCAGGGGAGGGCAAACGTTGCACGCGGCTCATGAGTGCACAGCGCTGCACGTGTGCTGCTCGCGTGCAGGCGTCGACCGGGGCTGTGGCGACAGCCTGCAGGTTGCGGCAGTGTAGTGCCAGGCTAAGCTGCGGACGTTGATGCGAAGCGAGCACTATGTAGTGAACGTTGTATTTCAAGAAACGGAGAAGTGGAGATTTGCTATCTTTTAAAAAGTAATGGGAGAATCATTTTTTCTTTGTGCAAAAACGTGAAAATTCGAAATGTTTAATATGTGGCAGTATTCTCGCTGTTCAACGGAAGTTTAGTATTGAAGGCCATTATAATAAATTTCACAAGGACGAGTACAATTTATTGTCGGATTCTGAGCGGATGGGGAATTGACTGAGCTTAAGAAGACCGATCTGACGATACCAGATGAATCTGTCGTAGTTGGCCGGCCAGAGTGGCCGAGCGGTTCTAGGCACTACTGTCTGGAACCGCGCGACCGCTATGGTCGCAGGTTCGAAACCTGCTTCGGGCATGGATGTGTGTAATGTCCTTAGGTTAGTTAGGTTTAAGTAGTTCTAAGTTCTCGGGGACTGATGACCACAGCAGTTAAGTCCTATAGTGCTCAGAGCCATTTGAATTTGTCGTAGTTGCTGTTGTCACGAGAGATCTGCGACTTTCTCTCGTCATGTCTCTCATCTAACGGATCTAACATTTTATGGAGCACTGTTTTCAAGTTTTCAAAAATGGTTCAAATGGCTCTGAGCACTATGGAACTCAACTGCTGAGGTCATAAGTCCCCTAGAACTTAGAACTACTTAAACCTAACTAACCTAAGGACAACACACACATCCAAGCCCGAGGCAGGATTCGAACCTGCGACCGTAGCGGTCGCGCGGTTCCAGACTGTAGCGCCAGAACCGCTCGGCCACCAGCGGCCGGCTTCAAGTTTTCAGGACGACAACAATAATAGCCCAGCGGTATGTGCAAGTTTTAAATCTGCGCTTAATATAGCGAGAGCTGGAAAACCATTTGCTGAATTAATAAGTCTCGGTTAAGAGCAAACATCAGTGATGAAAATTTACGTAACTGTGTTTGTCTGTATGTAGAAATTTTGTTCCAGATATTAAACGTATTGTAAACTCCACCTGTGATAATTAAATAAAACGTAACGTAGGTAGTAGGTACTCTTTCAAACCATGATTTCTTTCAAGCACTCCTACTAACCTTATTGTTTCACTCAATAAAGCAAGCTAGGAAACAAAACGCATTACAGAGGACGGAGCGGACAGAAGGTATGGTGGGGATGGGAGATAAGCGGGTGGCCAGCTTGCCCCTGTGTGCACGCGGAACACCTGTTAACTGCACGCGTGCAAGTGCACCGCACATGTGCAGGATTCCTGCCCGCCCCTGGCTTAATGTGAATCGTTCTGTTGTTTCTCGGATGCGGCGACAGTGTATAGAGACTGAAACTGTATCCCGAATGCCAGGGTAGGGCCGACCATGTGTGACTTAAGAAGAGAGGACCATCATTTGGTTGCAAGGGCACGACGGTACCGCCTTGGTACTGCACGACAACTGGCATCTGACCTGGCAGCATCCACTGGACGTGTTATATCGAGGCAAACGGTGCGCAGAAGGCTTCACCAGAGTGGACTTTATTGCCAGAGACCTGCTGTACGTGTACCTCTGACGAGTCTTCACACAAGGGAACATCTAGAGTGGAGTCATCAACACGCCACCTGAAGGGTCGAAAAGTGGGGAATGTTGTTTTCACAGATGTGTCCCGATTTGGTCTGGATAGTGATTCTCGACGGATTCGTACCTGCAGGAAACGTGGAACACGATCTGGACACCCAAACATTGTGAAAAGATACCGATATCGTGGAGGATCCCTAAAGGTGTGGGCAGCGATTATGTTTACCGTTCCAGCCCCTCTTAACTGTACGGATCAATCGGAAAGGCTTAACTGTTGTCGCGTATCGTAACGAGTTCCTAGGTCCTGTGCTATGTGCCTTGGCGTCGTATTGATGGACGATAATGCTCGGCCTCATAAAGCACGGGTCGCTGATGTTTCCTTGGAAATGGCCTGCTCGCTCTTCTGATTTGAATCCCATAAAGCAATGCACTAGGGACGCGGATTTCATCAGGTCAGCGTCCACCAACCACTCTCAAATACTACGAGCAGCTCTGCAGGAAGAATGGGCGTTATTGCCTCAACATGACATTTTTGGCATCATTCACATCATGCCCTGTCGTTGTCAGGCCAGTATTGCTACCCCATACTTAGCACATTAACCAGTTGTCGGAATATGTGTGCAAATCCGTTAACCCTCTATTGCACTGTGTATATTTAAATATACATATTTTCAGAACTCTGTACTGGCTCATGTGATGTAACTGTGCCACTGACGTGCACTGTATACTCAGATATGCTGCGAAAAAATTTTATCAAAAACACCAATTGAAGAACACATTGCAGTGGACGAACAAACTGTGCCATTCAAAGGTCACAGTAGCTTGAAACAGTATAATCCCAAGAAACCAAAAAAGTGGGGCTACAAAATATATTGCATAGCAGGTGCCAGTGGTATTATTTATGATTTCGAAATCTATTCTGGACCCGTGAATCAACCCAGTCATCTTCCTAATGTAAACGCCAGTGGAAATGTAGTGCTCAGATTGGCTGAAAGAATACCAAAGTACAAAAATCATAAGCTGTTCTATGATAACTGGTTCTGCAGTCCAGAGCTTCAAGTTGAGCTGGTAAAATGTGGTATTCACTGTCTGGGAACAGTACAGTTGAATAGAGTGAGAAACAATAAGATGCCATCTGATGCTGAAATGAAAAAGCAGGGAAGAGGCACATCTGTTGAATCCACTGCATCTGTTTCTGGATATGACCTGATTCTTGTGAAATGGCAAGACAACAGGTGTGTCAGCCTTCTGGGCACCTTTTCAGGCACTCACCCAGAAAGCCAGGTTGCAAGATATGACAAAAAAACAAAGCAACATATCGAAATAAAATGCCCAAAGATTGTGAAGGAGTACAACAAGTTTATGGGAGGTGTTGACACTATTGACTCCTTATTAGCTCTGTACAGACCGAATATCAGGTCAAAGAAATATTACATGAGACTGTTCTTCCATTTATTGGACATGAGTTGTGTTGTTGCTTGGCTACTTTACAAGAGAGCCTGTCATGAAAATAGTATTGAAGAGAAAACCCAGATGGCTTTGTTTGATTTCAAGCTTGATATTGCTGAATCCTTATGCTGGTCAGGAAAACCATCCAAGAGACAATCGCTGGATAGCTCACCAGGCAGTGGCACCAAAAAGAGAAGGCAGCCAAATACAGCAAATGCTGATATCAGGAAGGACAGAATCGATCACTGGCCTAGCTACTGTGAAAAATCTGCCAGATGTAAATATAATAAATGTCAAAAAATAACAAAAGTAATGTGTACCAAATGTAACACCTATTTGTGTTTTGTACCAGATAGAAATTGTTTCTACAATATTCACAATGTATAAATTCTGGAAATATGTAACTGCATAGTAGTGACATTTTGCTAACTGATGTATACCCAACTTTTATAATGTTTTTTATTTTCGTTTTTTAAATAAAATTTAATTTAAAGTCTTAATTAGTCGATGTACCATAAATTTTGAACTCTGTTCTCCAAAAATGTAGTACCTTATAAAAAACTAATATATACGTACTCATTACATCCGTATTTGCGCAGTGTATATTTGAACATACAGAGTGATATTTTACAAAATATATATACTAGAAAGTTTATCATCATCTATTTTTCATTCATGGGCACTGTGAAGTATAAATCCAAAGTTGTTATTGGAAAATTCTTAGTTTTACTGTTCTTGTGCAATAGAGGGTTAAGTTGGAAAAAACGAAGAACATTCTTGTCTACAGTTATGCATGTTGCAGTTCCCAGAATGAGATTTTCACTCTGCAGCGGAGTGTGCGCTGATATGAAACTTCCTGGCAGATTAAAACTTTGTGCCCGACCGAGACTCGAACTCAGGACCTTTGCCTGCATGGTTCGCAGGAGAGCTTCTGTAAAGTTTGGAAGGTAGGAGACGCGGTACTGGCAGAAGTAAAGCTGTGAGTACCGGGCGTGAGTCGTGCTTCGGTAGCTCAGTTGGTAGAGCACTTGTCCGCGAAAGGCAAAGGTCCTGAGTTCGAGTCTCGGTCGGGCACAAAGTTTCAATCTGCCAGGAAGTTTCATGTTGCAGTTGTCTGCGTTCTGTATTCTTTACATTGTTACTACTTTACTGTCACCTGTGTAGACTGTTTTGTGGCAAAAGAAACGCAACCCTGCAAAATTTGCTTTCTTGCTTTAATTTTGGACACCAGTGTAGAATCGACGAAGAGACGAACATATGAAAACTCTGATAATTGGAAGGGACATGACGACAGGAAATGTGTTAAGACATCAATTAATGACTTCTTTGGTACTAGAGGGAGCTGTAGAGGGCAAAAACTGTAGGGAAAAACAGTGGTTGGAATACATCCAACGAATAATTCAGGGCGTAGGTAGTAAGTGCTACTCTGAAATGAAGAGGCGAAGTAGGAGAGGGATTCGTGGCGTGCCATATCAAACAAGTCAGAAGACAGATGACTGAAAAAGAAAAAAAATGTCCAGATGGTAAATTTAGTTATTTCTGTAAAATTTGTACTACCTACCACCACATTCGCAGTTATCTGGCAGACCCGTGTTTACTACAACGTTGTTCGTTGAATTGTGGTATACTTTAAAACGCGTCTGTTTGTGCTCTTAATTATGATACACCCTCTAGATGTAATGAACTCACTTTAATTGCGAAAATTTTAGATCAGGCTTCAGACTGACTGTTATTTATATCGATTTAGACAGCAAATTTACACTTACGAACTTCAGTTTCCATGTTACTTTCTGAATGAATAACTGACCGATCTCTAACACAAAAATGGATCCACCCATACCCCAACTGTTTGTACATTCTGTCAGCTTGAGAGTGTATACAGGATGATTCACAATTCCTACTATAGACTTCTAGTGATTGTAGAGGCGCCTTAGTAGATAGAGTTTTCATAAGGAAGCTATATCCGGAAATGTACCGTGCGGATGTAAAATAAATTTGAAGACAGGACCACATTCAAGTCTCCCGGTTTATGGCACACACACAGCATAGACAATCAACTCTGACCTGTGTATTCTGCAGGAGCCCACGGTGTGGGCAGTGTTACCAATGCTCGTTGTCGGTTTCTCTAGGGAAGGACGTCCTCTTCCGAAGTCAACCCTCCAAGTACCGGACGCACCAGTTTTTCGCGGCCTCTGTTGTAGCCAGACGAAAATAGTATGTGATGTCATAATTGCAACAGGGACTGACGAAGGCGCCCCCTGCTCAATTTGTGCGTGTTATCCCATGTTCAGACTTCTTTTAGATGCAAATTGTACATTTCCAGACAAGGGCTCCCCTCTACAGCCTCTAGAAGACTGTAATAGGAACTGTGGCCGGCCTTGGTGGCCGAACGGTTCTAGGCGCTACAGTCTGGAACCGCGCGACCGCTGCGGTCACAGGTTCGAATCCTGCCTCGGGCATGGATGTGTGCGATGTCCTTAGGTTAGTTAGGTTTAAGTAGTTCTAAATTCTAGGGGACTGATGACATCAGATGTTAAGTCCCATAGTGCTCAGAGCCATTTGACAATAGCAAAACAGCCACTGTGGAATGTACTCCAGGTGATGCTGAGAGAATTAGATTAGGAAATGAGACACTTAAAGTAGTAGAAGAGCTTCACTATTATGGCAGAAAAATAACTGATGATAGCTAAAGTAGAGAGCAGATGAAATGTAGACTGGGAATGGCGAGAAAAGCGTTACAGAAAAAGAGAAATTTGTTAATATCTAATATAGATCTAAGCGTTAAGAATCCTTTTCTGAAAGTATTTGTATCGAGTGTAGCCATGTATGGAAGTAAATATGGTGCTGCAGAAGAACGCTGAAGAATAGATGTGGAGATCACGTAGCTGATGAAGAGTTACTGAATAGAACTGTGGAGAAAATGAACTTATGGCACAACCTCATTGCAAGAAGGGACCAGTTGATAGGGCACATTTAGAAACATAACGGTTTCACCAAGTTAGTATTGGAGGGAAATGTTCAGTAAAAAGTCAAAAAAGGAGGTCGAGAGATGAATACTGTAAGCAGATTCAGAAGGATGTAGGTTGCAGTAGTTATTTGGAAACGAAGAGGCATGCACAGGATGGAGTAGCATGGAGAGCTGCATCAAAACAATCTTTTAGAACTGAAGACCAGCACACATCTACCTCCATAAATTATTAAAAACATAATCCACGTGTTACCTCAATCACTCTTACTTATTTACATGAATATTAAACATTAATTTATGCTAATACGACGGAAAAGACTCTGTGACTACTAGATACGTTTACATCTATATTTCTGTTTACATGTGCAACGAAAGACGTCAGCAATTCCTTGACACATCTCCAAAATAGTGTTTTGTTTTTATTTTTGCCACTGTTGGCTATATTATTATTTCGCATGTTCCTTGCACTCATGTGATTCCAAATGACGTCTTCGCTCACTTCAGTTTTTTGAATTGCATGCAATGTTACACGACAGGAAAAAGAGGACTGGAAGAATTTTACATTTATATTTTTGTTCACCTTTTCAATGAAAAAAAAAACGCTACGAAAGTGTGGGTCATGTAGTAAAATATTGCTTTTGTCGTTTTCTACTAGATGCTGCGACAGAATACCGGATTGTTGTGAACACACATATACATCGTATTAATTCACACAAATCCACCTGAGGAGGTGGGACCAAACCTTTAAAATGCATAATGAAAAAATAGTAAAAAATTAAAATAAAATGTGACTAGTAAGAGTAAACTACATGTACATCCATACTCCACAAGCGGCCATGCGTTGCAAGGCGGAGGGTATCTTGTACCACTGGTCGTGATTCCTTGTTCCATGACTATATATGCCTTCGTGCGAACCCTAATTTATCTTCACGCCCTCGCAGTCCTTACGCGAAGAATACATAGACGTAGCAGCATAATTCTGCAGTCATGCGCAGATGCTGTGTCTCTAAACTATCTCAAGAGAACGTCGTCCTCCAACCAAACCCAGCAGCACGCCTCTGAATTGCTTCGACGTCCTCCTCTACTCCCATCTGTCGCGCATCCCAAACATTCGATCAGTTCTCAGAATGAGTCGCGCCAGAGTTCTATTCGTTGTTCAAATGGCTCTGAGCACTATGCGACTTAACTTCCTAGGTCATCAGTCGCCTAGTACTTAGAACTAATTAAACCTAACTAACCTAAGGACATCACACACATCCATGCCCGAGGCAGGATTCGAATCTGCGACCGTAGCGGTCGCTCGGCTCCAGACTATAGCGCCTAGAACCGCACGGCCACTCCGGCCGGCTCTATTCTTTGTCTTATTTAGCTATATTTTCCTATGATTCTCCCATAAGCCGAAGTTACCATTCGCTTTTCGTACAACAGACCATACGTTCTCGCTTCGTTGTACATCGCTACGCCTACACATTTAACCGACGGACGGTGTCCAGGAGCACACAAACAATGCCCCACACTCATCTGTATGGACTTTCATTTTTTTTTTTTTTTTTTTTTTTTTTGGATCCTGCTGGCACCCATCAGAGCAAACACAATCTATCCTGTATCCTACTACAATCACTCAGAGACGTCACTTTCCAGTAGACTACAGTGTCTACAGTGTCATCAGCGAACAGTCACTGATTGGTGTTCACTAGAGTTGCGCTTTACCAAAACTACGGTTTGTTGGTTTCGGTACACAACATAAGTAGTGACGAAGTAGATGGTAGTATTACTGACAGTTTCGGTAGCACTGGTACGGGAATAAACATAAATGAATGTGTAAGTGAGAAACTAGGAGCTGGCTATTTCTCTTTGTTTATTTCGCACATAATTAAAACCGCATATCCTTCGGTGTTAGTCCATTGTGTATTTTATATCCTTAATGAATATAAATCGCGTTTTAAAAGTAATAAAAATTAATTGATCTCGTCATTTCTGCTCTCCTATCTAACCAAAGTAATTACTTTTGATACATGTACAGTTTACATGCACATAAAAAATGTGTATAATAATCACCTTGCGGTGTTGCAGTTCTTCTTATATCTGTGCTTGCTATGAAAACAGAACGAGGAAACCAGCTTTATGCAAAACACCTTATCAGTTTCGTTTTACCCATACACGTTTCACCACGTTTTGGGCTATCTTCAGTGGTTGATTTTATTCCCTTACTTACATGAAGCTATTGGGTATTTATGTTGGTAGCTAATCTGCTACACAATCTACATCTACATCTACATACAAACTCCGCAATCCACCATACGCTCCGTGGCGGAGGGTACCTCGTACCACAACTAGCATCTTCTCTCCCTGTTCCACTCCCAAACAGAACGAGGGAAAAATTACTGCCTATATGCCTCTGTACGAGCCCTAATCTCTCTTATCTTATCTCTGTGGTCTTTCCGCGAAATGTAAGTTGGCGGCAGTAAAATTGTACTGCAGTCAGCCTCAAATGCTGGTTCTCTAAATTTCCTCAGTAGTGATTCACGAGAGGAACGCCTCCTTTCCTCTAGAGACTCCCACCCGAGTTCCTGAAGCATTTCCGTAACACTCGCGTGATGATCAAACCTACCAGTAACAAATCTAGCAGCCCGCCTCTGAATTGCTTCTACGTCCTCCCTCAATCAGACCTGATAGGGATCCCAAACGCTCGAGCAGTACTCAAGAATAGGTCGTATTAGTGTTTTATAAGCGGTCTCCTTTACAGATGAACCACATCTTCCCAAAATTCTACCAATGAACCGAAGACGACTATCGACCTTCCCCACAACTGCCATTACATGATTGTCCCACTTCATATCGCTCTGTAATGTTACGCCCAAATATTTAATCGACGTGACTGTCTCAAGCGCTACACTACTAATGGAGTATTCAAACATTACGGGATTCTTTTTCCTATTCATCTGCATTAATTTACATTTATCTATGTTTAGAGTTAGCTGCCATTCTTTACACCAATCACAAATCCTGTCCAAGTCATCTTGTATCCTCCTACAGTCACTCAACGACGACACCTTCCCGTACACCACAGCATCATCAGCAAACAGCCGCACATTGCTATCCACTCTATACAAAAGATTATGTATGTAGATAGAAAACAACAGCTGACCTACCACACTTCCCTGGGGCACTCCAGATGATACCCTCACCTCCGATGAACACTCACCATCGAGGACAACGTACTGGGTTCTCTTAGTTAAGAAGTCTTCGAGCCACTCACATACTTGGGAACCAATCCCATATGCTCGTACCTTAGTTAGGAGTCTGCAGTGGGGCATAACTTGTCATGGCTTTGATGTTGTAGTGTCTTCTCATACGTTTGAAAATTCGTATAAACTGCGTTGTTAACCGATCATAAGTCACAGAAATCAGCGTATTCACCTCGCCAAAACATATGAGAAAACACTACAACATCAAAGCCATGACAAGTTGTAGATTATGTAGCATAGTAGCTATCAACATAAATACCCAATAGCTTCATGTAAGAAAGAAAAGAAAATAATCCACTGAAGATAGCTCAAAAAGGGCTGAAAGATGTCTGGATAAAACGAAACTGAAAGGTTATCTTACATACGGCGAAATTCCTCGTTCTATAATGTATATAGTTATTGTTGTTGTTTTGCACTCAATAGCACATTCTTCGTCAAAGACATCAGTTTTCTATTCTTATAAATACGAAAGACGTTTATGAATAACAGAAATGTATTTTATATCAGTTCTACGAAGTACTGAAGCGATTTTTGATATATTTTTCTTTTGCTATTTTTTTATTTTACCTTTTCGTTGAGGAAACTACGTCTTGTGCGCTATATGATAAATCTGTATTTTCTTCATTTTGAGTAGGACATCCCTCTGTTTCACATTACAAAACAACAATTTTAAAATAAAAGTTCAGTGTTGCCACAAATACTGTTTTTTTTTAATAACAGACAGAAGGATAACTATGCAGAACAAAAATATTCCGTAGCTTACGTGGCTCTTTGTATATGCTCGCTCAGTTTCCAGACGATTTACTGCTTCCAGTTTTTAGGGTAATGTAGTAACACACTGACCGCATTTGTAAAGATACAGATATTTATGAGGTAATGCCTGTTAGGTATGTAACACACCTAATGTACAGGTAATACAGGTACGCCTTTAACTAACCAAAGCTACTAGGAAGACTACCATAGCCTATGCTCACTTATGATACTCTGTAGTAGTTTCGCAGCTCTAGTACTCACCCTAGCCATATGATGGTTTGTCTATACAGAGAAGGACTGAGGCATTGCTTCAATCGATACTAAAATGAATTCGATTCTTATCGTAAGAATTGTCAGTTTTGACAATTTTGACCCAAACTTCTTTTGAGTCAAGGGACGGGCAAAACCGACCAGTTCAAACCGATACCGATACAGATACCGATATTTTAGTTCTGAATAACCGTTGTTTTTCGCATCGTTTTAGTCTCAGTTGTCACAGTTTTTTTTTAATTTTTGCTAATGCCGAAATAAGAAACGGAAACATCAATTAGTCATAGCAGCAGTGCCAAAATTGTTCATTTTTAAATGAATCTTTTTATTAAAGGAGTAATTTTTACTCGTAAAATTTGCACTGGTTACAAGTATTGCGTTATTATGAAAAACGGGAGAAGCGATCTGAGTTCTCTTAATAACAAAGCTGACAGAAACGAGCAAGAAACACATGGCATAAGAAGTGTCACAGCGTCTGTCAGACAATAATGCCCTTGTTGCCGCGTGTCATGATTTAAGCTACTCACGTGTACGTGTAGTGTGGAAGAGTTGGGCCCTTCTGCTCTGTGATAGTTTCTTGCTGCTATCGCTGCAGGTGTCTTGTACTGCAGAATGGCACCAACAGTAGTTTGGAAATACTTGTACGAAGTTAATCAGGAATGAAGTACAATGCTTCATTTGCTTTAAAAGATTAAAGATTTCATAACATGTAAGCTTTCACGGCCGGCGTCTTCATTAATTAAAACTTCCGGGCTGAATTACCGTGGTCCACATATAAAACTTTTTCTCCTTCCTGACGTTTCGATGCCTACTGCGGGCAACATCTTCTGAGGTGAGTGAGACAAACGTCATAGCTAGGACCTCACATTATTATACTCGCATGTATAGAGAAGCTATAGGGATCTACAAGCACGGAAATAATTTTAATAGAAAAGAAGAAGGATTAAAACTAGAGAAGATATGGCGGTCGACTTTGTACCAACGAAGTGACAATCGATTACCTGTAATATAGAGAGATGGTACTAGCCAGAAATAGTGTTAAAGTCGAAAGCACGTGATGAGTGGTGGCACCATCTAAGCGCTCTATATCAGCGGGAACACCAGCGCCTAGCAGCCAGTCGACGACTCACCTCAGAAGATGTTGCCCGCAGTAGGCAACGGAACGTCAGGAAGGAGAAGAAGTGTTATATATGGACCACGGCAATTCATCCCGGAAGTTTTAATTAATGAGATTAAAGATTTGTGCGCAATTTCTATGAAATGATAAGAGAGGAAGGAAATTATGGTACCAGTAATAAAACTCGCCAATTCATTCATGGTATACAATAATAGAAAGTAGCTGATGTGCTGTGTTTGTCTACATAATGCCTCTTCATCTGCTTGCAGCCATCGAAAACGGACAAATTAACACGGAAAATATTATTCATCCTCATTTTTCACCCTTTAGCACTGACTATTCTTATGACCCCTGATTAGAACTCTATTTTTGAACAGAATTTCAAAAAATTAGGATCAACGGGACAATATTGGTGAATTTTTGTAGTAGTCAACAACTTATCACTTTTGAGAGAAATAGCGGACGCTGGACAGGCTAATTTTTTTTTTAATTTGGCTATTTAATTTAATATTTAGATTCAATGTATCTTGAAACTGAGAGAGTCGATTTTTTTTTTTCATTCTTCGTTCGATTTGTACGTTTACTACAGGAAATACCAGGGATAAAACCAGAAATAGGTTATTTTAGAAATCGGTTGTTTTGAGCGGGTTTAGCAGTCAGATTAAACTGGCGTGGGTAAAAAAATTCGATACAACTGAAAACGAGCTGTTTCAGCGGTAACCGCCATCTCTACAAAGGACACGTAGGTTTGCCAACATAGACAAGAAAGAAAGCAGGGCCCATTCAAGGGAATTGACCCCAAGTAGTTATTAAAGTAGGTATTAAAATCCATGGAGAAGAAATAAAAACTTTGAGGTTCGCCGATGACATTGTAATTCTGTCAGAGGCGGCAAAGGACTTGAAAGAACAGTTGAATGGAATGGACAGTGTCTTGAAAGGAGGGTACAATATGAACATCAACAAAAGCAAAACGAGGATATGGAATGTAGTCGAATTAAGTCGGGTGCTGAGGGAATTAGGTTAGGAAATGAGACACTGAAAGTAGTAAAGGAGTTTTGCTATTTGGGGAGCAAAAAACTGTTGATGGTCGAAGTAGAGAGGATATAAAATGTAGACTGGCAATGGGAAGGAATGCGTTTCTGAAGAAGAGAAATTTGTTAACATCGAGTATAGATTTAAGTGTCAGGAAGTCATTTCTGAAAATATTTCTATGGAGTGTAGCCATGTATGGAAGTGAAACATGGACGATAAATAGTTTGGACAATAAGAGAATAGAAGCTTTCGAAATGTGGTGCTACAGAAGAATGCTGAAGATTAGATGGGTAGATCGCATAGCTAATGAGGAAGTATTGAATAGGATTGGGGAGAAGTTTGTGGCACAACTTGACTAGAAGAAAGGACCGGTTGGTAGGACATGTTCTGAGGCATTAAGGGTCACCAATTTAGTATTGGAGGGCAGCGTGGAGGGTAAAAATCGTAGAGGGAGACCAAGAGATGAATACACTAAGCAGATTCAGAAGGATGTAGGTTGCGGTAGGTACTGGGAGATGAAGAGGCTTGCACAGGATAGAGTAGCATGGAGAGCTACATCAAACCAGTCTCATGACTGAAGACCACAACAACAACAACAGTTATTTGATTGAGGCAATAGGTCTAAAATCATAGGTCGATCCGAGAAAGGAACGGATCATAGAAAGAGATAGGCGGTTTGTACGCGTTATTAGGTGGAGGGGGGGGGGGGGGAGGGGCCGCAATGGTGTCTGCCGACGCAGGCGCCACTGTGTTTAGCGCTATTGTCGCAGGTTAGTGAACAGGCAGGCGTAAGTGGGCCCGTTAGGACTGGCGCGCCTCACCTGTATACTGCGCCTCCCCTCCCCCCTCTATCCCCCCTCTTCCCCCTTAATTGGACTCTTCATTACGGGCACAGCGGCATCGGCTGCAGTTGTACAGGGGAGATTTTTGCCTCGGCCGTAGCAGCGCGCCGTCCTGTCGCGCAGCAGCGGGTCGCGTCCCGAGGCGACTAATCAACCAAATTGCAGAGGCGAGACGGCGGGCGGCGGGCGGCGGGCACCCGAGCGTACCCGGAGCTCGCGTGACCAGGGCCGTCCCCCAGGGGGGCAGGGGGGCCGCTTTGTCTGATTGCAATTAAAGAGGCACGTTCTAATTAATGGACGCGCTGCCCCCGGCCCCAGCTCGCGTGGGGAGGCGGAGGCTGCTCATTGGTCACCGCCGCCCCTCCAGCTGGGGGTGTGGGGGAGAAGGGTGGGGGGGGAGGGGATGGTGAGAGGCGGAGGGTGCTCGGCGCCTGGGGCGGTGTGGAGAGGCAGGGTGGCGGCGGGGGCGGGAAGGGGGCAGAGCTCCAGCTTCCGGAAGGGCTGCAGCGTCACGGGGGGCGGAAGTCCGGCGAGAGGGCGATACGGCCGCCCGGCGTGAGGGCGCGCCGTCCGCTCCCCCAGCCGCACAGGGCGGTCACCCAACCCCGCGCGCTCCTCCAATGACTCTGTGCGGTCGCCAGGGGTTTGCTCGGCGAAACATTACCACAGCCGTAACCACCGCTGACGCTTGAACACGGAAGCCAGCTCACTCTGCCTATTTTGACAGCATTATCACCATTCTATTGGCTTGCTGCATCAGTTCGTAAGCGTTTTTCTGTAAGTTTAATAAAAACAAAACGAACAAATAACAGTTGTTGTTGTTGTTGTTTTTGTGGTCTTCAGTCCTGAGACTGGTTTGATGCAGCTCTCCATGCTACTCTATCCTGTGCAAGCTTCTTCATCTCCCAGTACCTACTGCAGTCTACATCTCTGAATCTGCTTAGTGTATTCATCTCTTGGTCTCGCACTACGATTTTTACCCTCCACGCTGCCCTCCAGTATCAAATTGGTGATCCCTCGATGTCTCAGAACATGCCCTACCAACCGATCCCTTCTTCTAGTCAAGTTGTGCCACAAACTCCTCTTCTCCCCAATTCTAATCAATACCTCCTCATTCGTTATGTCATCTACCCATCTAATCTTCAGCATTCTTCTGTAGCACCTGAAACGTCCCCTTAGAAGAATTATTGAATTACTGTCCTGATAAACATCTTATGTTATTTGATTTTCAAACAGCTGAGCAAAACTGAACGTACTCAGACATTACTCTCTTTACTTATTCTGATCAACATTAAACTGACACACAATATTTTTTTAGCGCATCGCAATCTGACTTTCAATAATTCCTGCAAAAGAATGGCCCTGACTAACAATAACCTATACCTTTCATGAATCACTTACCTCACAAAAATCTTCGTTACTCGAACTACTGCAATACAGCGAGCGCCACTACCGCCAGCTAAATAAAAGGTTCAAACTACTCAAGGCACTAACTACTGATAGGCATAGTTAGCAAATGAAATATTTTGATAGAGAACAAACAATGTATTTACCTTAATAGTGTTCAAAAGTCATGATATATATAGCAGTTCATGACATCCATTCGTACAAATGTACTGTTTCTGATGGACACACGTCCAGATCATCCGCTCTCAAAAATCCGCCATCTCTCTCCCCACATCCACCACTGCTGGCGGCTCACCTCCAACTGCCCAACGCTACGCGCTGTTAACATCCAGCTGCCCAACACTACAATAGCCAACAACAATGCAAACCAGCCACAGACTGCACACAGCACAGCCAGTGATTTTCATACAGAGCGCTACGTGGCGTTACCAATAAAAAAACCTAAACAGCCTACTTACACACCACATTTCGAAAGGTTATATTCTCTTCTTGTCCAAACTATTTATCGTCCATGTTTCACTTCCATACATGGCTACACTCCATACGAATACTTTCAGAAACGACTTCCTGACAAATCTATATCCCAGGTTAACAAATTTCTCTTCTTCAGAAACGCTTTCCTTGCCATTGCCAGTCTACGTTTTATATCCTCTCTACTTCGACCATCACCAGTTATTTTGCTCCCAAAATAGCAAAACTCCTTTACTATTTTAAGTGTCTCATTTCCTAATCTAATTCCCTCAGCATCACCCGACTTAATTAGACTACATTCGATTATCCTCGTTTTGCTTTTGTTGATGTTCATCTTATACCCTCCTTTCAAGACACTGTACACTCCGTTCAACTGCTCTTCCAAGTCCTTTGCTGTCTGGTACGATGTCATCGGCGAACCTCAAAGTTTTTATTTCTTCTCCATGCATTTTAATACCTACTCCGAACTTTCCTTTATTGCTTGCTCAATATACAGATTGAATAACATCGGGGATAGGCTACAACCCTGTCTCACTCACTCCCTTCCCAACCACTGCTTCCCTTTCATACACCTCGACTCTTGTAACTGCCATCTGCTTTCTGTACAAATTGTAAATAACCTTTCGCTCCCAGTATTTTACCCCTGCCACCTTCAGAATTTGAAAGAGAGTATTCCAATCAACATTGTCAAAATGCTATTTTGTATTTAGTATTTGTATTTACTATTTAGTAATCAATAATGTATTATCCTTAACTCTTTACTACAGTTTGTCAGTGCAAGCCGGCAACTGTCTTTTTCTCTGATTTGCTAGAAGAAAATGTACATTAACATGTGAATGTAGTTTATTTTGTTTTCAGTTACAGAATGTAAAAGAGTTTGTCCTGACATTTCAGACCAATAAATGTTCAAAGTGGTGCCCATCATTTGCTGCACACATTTGCAATCTACCGCGTAATGAATGTATTACACGACGCAGTACATCAAGTGTAATGTTGCCACCGGCTGCCTCAGTACGATGTTTTATATCCCCTGTGGTTGTAGGCACATCACGGTACACGTTCTCCTTTAACGTACCCCACAGAAAGAAGTCTAAAGGTGTAAGATCAGGAGAACGGACTGGCAAATTTATGCGTCCGCCACGTCCTATGAAACTCCTGCCGGCCGGTGTGGCCGGGCGGTTCTAGGCGCTTCAGTCTGGAACCTCGCGACCGCTACGGTCGGAGGTTCGAATTCTGCCTCGGGCATGGATGTGTGTGATGTCCTTATTTGAGTTAGGTGTAAGTAGTTCTACGTTCTAGGGCACTGATGACCTCAGATGTTAAATCCCACAGTGCTCAGAGCCATTTGAAGCATTTTGTCAGTGCAAGGGTAACATTTCGATTCAGCGACTATACAAATCACGCGGTTTTGAGGAGGAGAACTCGTTGAGTCACGTTCGGAGCGTATTTTCATCCAGAAAGGAGGTTCGTTGAAGACTGTTCGACAGAGAACGGAAAACCTGGAAACCTGAGGCGCAAGATCGAGTGCATAAGGTCAGAGTGGGATGAATTCAAAAACCCAACTCGTTTTAGCTTTTTTGATCAGTTTAATGAGAGCGGACCGGCCTTATCTCGAAGTCTTCCTGGTCGTTGTCGTTGGATTGCGTCTGCAAGGCGTCTCCGTTGTTGACAACAAACGCCAGCAGTGATGGCTACAGCTGGGGGAAGCAATTCGTAGTATACTACACCATCGCTGCTCCACCAGATGCATAGCATTATCTTTGGCGTTGAGTGCAGCTCCTTGCACGGGGGGTCGCTGCTTCGTTTGGGCTCTGTCATTCCTTTTTATTCCCTGTGTTAGTATAAAGATACGATTTCTCGTCACCATTAACGATGCAGGATAGGAAAGATCGGTGTTGTTCACGAACCGGTTGTTATCGACGCACATATGACCGCCTGCTGACTTTACTGATTCTGCCTTACAGCCTGCGGCACCCATTGACCCGATTTTTAACCTTCCCCATTGCATGCAAATAAAAATGTCGCTCGACGGTGGAATGATCACAGTTCATCATATTTTCCAGTTCTCGAGTGCAGTGACGTGGACCATTGTGGATTAAGGCGTCTAAACGATCTACATCAAACTCCAAGGCCTTTCTGACGTGGCGAGACACCAATGTAAAAAGGATCCATACTCTGTCTAACGCATACATACCACAGATGTGTCTGGTTGCCTCCGTTGCTGTTGAAACGTCCCCTTTGAACAATTATACATGACTGTGCTTAAATTGTCACACAATATTTTTAGCGCAACGCAATCTGACTTTCAAAAATCCCTACAAAAGAGTGGCTCTGACTAACATTAGCTTTACCTTTCAAAAATCACTTACCTCACAAAAATCTTCGTTACTCGAACTACTGCAATACAGCGAGCGCCGCTACTGCCAGAGGAGGAAGGCACTAACTACTGATAGGCATAGTTAGCAAATGAAAGATTTTAATAGAGAACAAACAATGTATTTACCTTAATAGTGTTGAAAAATCATAATATACATAGCAGTTCATGACATCCAGTCTTACAAATTTCAAAACTCCGCCATTTCTCTCCCCACATCCACCACTGCTGGCGGCTCACCTCCAACTGCCCAACGCTACGCACTGTTCACATCCAGCTGCCCAACACTACAATGGCAGACAACAATGCAAACTAGCCACAGACTGCCCACAGCACATACAGAGCGCTACGTGGCGTTACCAATATAAAAACTTAAACAGCCTACGTACACTGTCACTCCTCTATTGATCTCAGACTGAAGAGCCGCATGGGATTAGCCGAGCAGTCTAGGACGATGCAGTCACCGAATGTGCGGCTGATCCCGGCGGAGGTTCGAGTCCTCCCTCGCGCATGTGTGTGTGTGTGTTTCTCCTTAGGATAATTTAGGTTAAGTAGTGTGTAAGCTTAGGGACTGATTACCTTAGCAGTTAAGTCCCATAAGATTTCACACACATTTGAACATTTTTGTTTTAAGGCCCATAAGATTTCACACACATTTAAACAACATCAGACTGAAGAATATATCGGAAATGTTCCGATTTCTCTACTTCGCTAGAGTACTCAGCTCCACTTACAATCTCCAAAAATGACAGCATGTTAAGTCAAATAGCAACAGTGAACTATGGCACTCGATAAAGGAACTAATACCAATATGCATAACAGAAACGCTACGAACTTATGAACCGAACTAACATTTCTCTTTTGCCATATCTTTTACCAGTGTTTCCAACACATAGATACATGTCATTGGTTACACTGTCCGTGCTTGTACAGTGTACCGAGGACGACTGACGACTGACGATCGTAGCTGTGGTAAATACACTCTACGACGAAAATCAAAAACTACGCACTATGAAGCAGCTATCCGAATGGGATACCTGATGTACCTGTGCTGACAAACAAATGATTACAATTTAATAAAAAAATTTGATGTTTTATTAAAAAAAACAGCTTCACGAATTGATTAAGGCAATAACGCATTGGTCCACCTCTGACGCGTAAGCAAGCAATTATGCGGCTTGTCGTTGATTGATAGAGTTGTTGGACGTCTTCCTGAGGGATATCGTATCAAATTCTGACCAACTGGCGCCTTAGATCCTCAAAATCTCAATCTGGTTCGAGGGTCCTGCCCATAATGCTCCAAACTTTATCAATTGCGGAGACATCAGGTGACGTTGCTGGCCAAAGTATCAAGCACGAAGACAGGCAGTAGAAACTCTCGCCGAGTGGGTCGGGCGTTGTCGTGTATGAGTGGGTAGGCCCGAGGTGGCTTAGGATAAAGGGTAACAAAACGGAGCACAGAGTATCATCGACATACTGCTGTGCTGTAAGGATGCTTCGGCTGAAAGGCAAAGGGGTCCTGGTGTGACAGGAAATGGCAGCCCAACCCATCAGTTTTTGGGCCGTACGGAAGGCGAGAGTCAAGTTCGTATCCCACGGCTGTCCGAGCCGTCTCTGGACGTGTCTTCGGTGGTCATTGGGGCTCAGTTCGAAGCAGGGCTCATTTGGAACTCTACTCCAGTCAATGAGATTTTAGGCCGAATGTGCCCGACAGCACTGCAAACAGGCTTGTTGGTGTACCGAGGTCAATGGTGCTGGGCGCAAGCTGAGCCCACTTCTCGTGACCTGCTTGTGGCCACGTCGCACCGAAGATCATGGCGATTTTGGGGTCCGAGTGTCTCTCTGACGATTGCTCCGTCTTCACGTTCTGTCGCATCTCTAGGTTGACCATTCCCGACTTGAGCCTGTTTTGGGCGACGGTTTACCCATTCCTGTCAACGTTGTCCAGTAGCTGCCTCACACCGTTTCAAATCTCGACCGCTTCGCCGATTACTCCATCCGGCTTCTTAGGGCTCAACTACGCAACTATATGTCCTGTCTCACATGCTGGTATGTCCGATTATTTATCACACATCTGTCTGCGAGGTACAGTTGTAAGGATCCAGGACATGGGCACTTACACGTTAGCTTACCAACATTAGTATTAATAATAAATGGACTGGCAATGGCATCACATCATGCGTCTATTGATTTATGACAAATATGAGGCACCTGAGTCGAAACAAAGCCCCGGGAGTAAACAACATTCCATTAGAACTACCGGCGGCCTTGGGAGAGCCAGTCCTGACAAAACTCTACCATCTGGTGAGCAACATGTATGAGACAGGCGAAATACCCTCAGACTTCAAGAACAATATAATAATTCCAATCCCAAAGAAATCAGGTGTTGACAGATGTGAAAATTCCCGAACTATCAGTTTAATAAGCCACGGCTGCAAAATACTAACGCGAATTCTTTACAGACGAATGGAAAAACTCGTAGAAGCCGACCTCCGGGAGATCAGTTTGGATTCCGCAGAAATATTGGAACACGTGAGGCAATACTGACCCTACGGCTTATCTTAGAAGCTAGATTAAGGAAAGGCAAACCTACGTTTCTAGCATTGGTAGACTTAGAGAAAGCTTTTGGCAATGTTGACTGGAATACTCTATTTCAAATTCTGAAGGTGGCAGGGGTAAAATATAGGGAGCGAAAGGCTATTTACAATTTGTATAGAAATCAGAAGGCAGTTATAAGAGTTGAGGGACATGAAAGAGAAGCAGTGGTTGGGAAGAGAGTGAGACAGGGTCGTAGCCTCTCCCCGATGCTAATCCATGGAGAAGAAATAAAAACTTTGAGGTTCGCCGATGACATTGTAATTCTGTCAGAGACAGCAAAGGACTTGGAAGAGCAGTTGAACGGAATGGATAGTGTCTTGAAGGGAGGATATAAGATGAACATCAACAAAAGCACAACGAGGATAATGGAATGTAGTCGAATTAAGTCGGGTGATGTTGAGGATATTAGATTAGGAAATGAGACACTTAAAGTAGTAAAGGAGTTTTGCTATTTGGTGAGTAAAATAACTGATGATGGTCGAAGTAGAGAGGATATAAAATGTAGACTGGCAATGGGAAGGAAAGCGTTTCTGAAGAAGAGAAATTTGTTAACATCGAGTATTGATTTAAGTGTTAGGAAGTCGTTTCTGAAAGTATTTGTATGGAGTGTAGCCATGTATGGAAGTGAAACATGGACGATAAATAGTTTAGACAAGAAGAGAATAGAAGCTTTCGAAATGTGGTGCTACAGAAGAATGCGGAAGATCAGATGGGTAGATCACATAACTAATGAGGAGGTGTTGAATAGGATTGGGGACAAGAGATGTTTGTGGCACAATTTGACTAGAAGAAGGGATCGGTTGGTAGGACATGTTCTGAGGCATCAAGGGATCACCAATTTAGTATTGGAGGGCAGCGTGGAGTGTAAAAATCGTTAGAGGGAGGCCAAGAGATGACTACACCAAGCAGATTCAGAAGGATGTAGGTTGCAGTAGGTACTGGGAGGTGAAGAATCTTGCACATGATAGAGTAGCATGGAGAGCTGCATCAAACCAGTCTCAGGACTAAAGACCACAACAACAACAACATGAAGCACTCTCGATCAGTACTCGCTGCGTGTCTGCAGGATTGAGCCACTGACTTAAAGCGTTGGTGAAAAGCGTCGGAAGTTGAGAATTGTGGAATATAAAATCTGCAGATGGCCGTAGCTCGCCGGGCCGCCGTGGGCGGCAGGTAGCGGTCACCGGAAACGCGGGACAATACGGCGCTTCTGGGGGTAGCCCGGCATCCGGAGCCACCTGTGCTGGGCAACACGTGGCGAAGACGGGAATTTCGTTTGCCTACGGGCGTTATGACCTGTTCGATCATTGGGTAGATCTCAGTGGAGGGATTTCGGCGATGATAGAGCGTTCGACATTGGCCGAAACTGAGTATTCTTCCGCCGCGTTTTCGTACGCGTGGGAGACGAGAGAATTGTGGAGGGACTTCGCCTTCAGCCATCGAGCGGTACGGACTTGGAGACGGCGTCTTGGCCATCGTCTTCGAAGGGAGATATACGGTCTGTATCGCAGCAATTCACCAACGCGTGGTCCGTGCAGAGTTCTGCGGTTAGAGCTCTTTATGTGCTCAGACGCGAGATTTTCACCAACGCCTAACCACTTCCAACAATTTACCTAATATTTTCGATCTAGAAGTTATCCTTACGAGGAGCCGAGTATTTATCAACGCAGCTGCCGGCAATAGGGGCGCGTAATTGCAAATTGTCAATGTGGCATTCTCAAGAGTGTGTGAGTGGACAAAGAGATTCACTATTTTTTTTTTTTTTGTAAATTTTGTCAGTTGTGGGGAATATCAAATTAAAATGCCAATATTACGATCGAATTATCGACTTCATTGTAGCTAGCATTTACATGTACTCTAGTCACTGCACAGCTTGCCCAGACGGGAAGGAAAAAAGGTTTGCAGTCCTCTACACTCCTGGAAATGGAAAAAAGAACACATTGACACCGGTGTGTCAGACCCACCATACTTGCTCCGGACACTGCGAGAGGGCTGTACAAGCAATGATCACACGCACGGCACAGCGGACACACCAGGAACCGCGGTGTTGGCCGTCGAATGGCGCTAGCTGCGCAGCATTTGTGCACCGCCGCCGTCAGTGTCAGCCAGTTTGCCGTGGCATACGGAGCTCCATCGCAGTCTTTAACACTGGTAGCATGCCGCGACAGCGGGGACGTGAACCGTATGTGCAGTTGACGGACTTTGAGCGAGGGCGTATAGTGGGCATGCGGGAGGCCGGGTGGACGTACCGCCGAATTGCTCAACACGTGGGGCGTGAGGTCTCCACAGTACATCGATGTTGTCGCCAGTGGTCGGCGGAAGGTGCACGTGCCCGTCGACCTGGGACCGGACCGCAGCGACGCACGGATGCACGCCAAGACCGTAGGATCCTACGCAGTGCCGTAGGGGACCGCACCGCCACTTCCCAGCAAATTAGGGACACTGTTGCTCCTGGGGTATCGGCGGGGACCATTCGCAACCGTCTCCATGAAGCTGGGCTACGGTCCCGCACACCGTTAGGCCGTCTTCCGCTCACGCCCCAACATCGTGCAGCCCGCCTCCAGTGGTGTCGCGACAGGCGTGAATGGAGGGACGAATGGAGACGTGTCGTCTTCAGCGATGAGAGTCGCTTCTGCCTTGGTGCCAATGATGGTCTTATGCGTGTTTGGCGCCGTGCAGGTGAGCGCCACAATCAGGACTGCATACGACAGAGCCACACAGGGCCAACACCCGGCATCATGGTGTGGGGAGCGATCTCCTACACTGGCCGTACACCACTGGTGATCGTCGAGGGGACACTGAATAGTGCACGGTACATCCAAACCGTCATCGAACCCATCGTTCTACCATTCCTAGACCGGCAAGGGAACTTGCTGTTGCAACAGGACAATGCACGTCCGCATGTATCCCGTGCCACCCAACGTGCTCTAAAAGGTGTAAGTCAACTACCCTGGCCAGCAAGATCTCCGGATCTGTCCCCCATTGAGCATGTTTGGGACTGGATGAAGCGTCGTCTCACGCGGTCTGCACGTCCAGCACGAACGCTGGTCCAACTGAGACGCCAGGTGGAAATGGCATGGCAAGCCGTTCCACAGGACTACATCCAGCATCTCTACGATCGTCTCCATGGGAGAATAGCAGCCTGCATTGCTGCGAAAGGTGGATATACACTGTACTAGTGCCGACATTGTGCATGCTCTGTTGCCTGTGTCTATGTGCCTGTGGTTCTGTCAGTGTGATCATGTGATGTATCTGACCCCAGGAATGTGTCAATAAAGTTTCCCCTTCCTGGGACAATGAATTCACGGTGTTCTTATTTCAATTTCCAGGAGTGTATGTCAGCTACGGACAGATAAGCTTACACAGTTACTGTCCAACACGGAATGAAATTCGCAAACAATATATGTCCAGGTATCGACATATCCCCCGTTTACTGCCCTTGCCAGCTGCACGGTAAAACTGCGCCGCAGCATCACACAATCATCCGTCGGCCAATGAACTTTACAGCTGTGTATTTTCCGTCGATACCTGTATGAATATCAGTTTGTGAGTAATTTGAATAACTCCATATGTGTTCTGAGAATGCATTACGCATTTTACGAATTCGCATTGACGTCACCTGTTTGTGACATACGAAAATTTGTGCTGGACCGGTACTGGAACACGGACTTTTGGCTTATCGCGAGCTGTCGCCCTAACCACTTTGGCGATCCGTAGCAGGACTACAGGACAGGCGTGCACACATGTCTGAAGGACGTTGTAATCTGAAGATAAAGACACTGTATAAAAACAGACATTGTAACCATCAATGATGTATCTATGCCCCAACGGGCTAAAATGACGATAAAATACTTGTCGCTCCCTGTGCGGCAATGACGGAATGTGCGAGCGTGTGGAATGTTGAGTCCGCGACGTATGGAAGTTTGCGTCAGTACTGGAAGCATGCTCGCGTAGCCGAAGTTGTTCATGCTACCCCCCCCCCCCCAACCCGCGGTAAGGGGATATCTGGAAACGAGTCACAAGTCTGGCACAAATTTTCGCCTGTCGCAAACAGTTGACGTCAATATGAATTCGCAAAACGCGAATTAATTACGTGACACAAATATACCGGGTGATCAAAAAGTCAGTATAAATTTGAAAACTTAATAAACCACGGAATAATGTAGAAAGAGAGGTAAAAATTGACACACATGCTTGAAATGACATGGGGTTTTATTAGAACAAAAAAAAAAAAAAAAGTATTGCTAGACGCGTGAAAGATCTCTTGCGCGCGTCGTTTGGTGATGATCGTGTGATCAGCGGCCACTTTCGTCATGCTTTGCCTGCCAGGTCCCCAGACCTCAGTCCGTGCGATTATTGGCTTTGGGGTTACCTGAAGTCGCAAGTGTATCGTGATCGACCGACATCTCGAGGGATGCTGCAAGACAACATCCGACGCCAATGCCTTACCATAACTCCGGACATGTGTCGGTGACAAACGTCGTGGGATACTTCCTAATATAGCGCAAAAATGGCTGTGAGCACTATGGGACTTAACTTCTGAGGTGGTCAGTCCCCTAGAACTTAGAACTATTTAAACCTAACTAACCTGAGGGCATCACACACATCCATGCCCGACGCAGGATTCGAACCTGCGACCGTAGCGGTCGCGCGATTCCAGACTGTGGCGCCTAGAACCACTCGGCCACTACGGTCGGCCCTGTGTTCGTGATCATATTGATTGCGCCCTAGACGACTGGAAAACTGTGGATTCGTCAGATGAGTGACGATTTCAGTTGGGGAGAGCTGACAGTAGGTTTCGAGTCTGGCGCAGACCACACGGAGCTACGGACCTATGTTGTCAACTCCGTAATAGTGCGGGCTGCCTTTACGCGGAATGGGCTGGGTCCTCTGGTCCGGCTGAACCAAACATGACTGGAAATGGTTATGTTCGACTACTTGGGGACCATTTGCAGCTACTCACGGGCTTCCTGCTCCCGAACAACGATGGAATTTTTATGGATTACAGTAGGTTCGTATGAGCAGTTGCCAGCGGGCTCGTGCGCATGCGCAGAGCTGAATTCGCGTATGAGCAGCGCCTTCCTCCCGCTTCTGGCTACTTGAAGCGTGGCTCTTTGGTGTATGAGCAGTAGCAGATGCCACCCGGAAAAATTTTTCTAGCGCGCCCAAGGTGCCAGATTGGCGCATGCGCAGAGCAAGCTGAGTTATAGTGGAGGGGGGGGGGGATCTTTCCCCACTTCCCCACGTGACCCGTGTATATGCTTCGTGTCTTGGAAATATTGCTGGTCACTTCGTTAACAGCTCCCATGTCAAATGAAATCAAAATAGATTTCTGTGGCAGGGGGCCGTCAAGTGAATTAATATACATTCTCATAACCATGAAAGACCGAAATAAGTTAGTGGTTTCAATTTTCTGATTTTATATTATTTCCACGTGATTAGTAATCAACCATTAATGTCTTAATGAAGCTATTTATGTCTGTTTTGTAGAGAAATTTGCTTCTATTAATTTTTTTCTGCGGAGGCAGTTACTTTATTTGGAACGAAGTGTTTCATTCCACACTATTGGCTACTTTCAACTTCGTTCAATTTCAAGTGCAAATTTTCATTTTCGGGGACGAATGACATTATACCGTAATAAAGAACCAAACATGAGAATACAGTAGTGGACCTCCGACAAAATTGGTAGCACAAAAACCACTTGAAAATTTGAATATCAGGTACTTCAGAGTGCATCTGGACATAGAATTGTGCAATTAGAGCGGAATGAAGCATTTTACTGTGGTTTATGAAATTCCGATGCTGGCTGGAGTAGTCTCTGATGTCCTGTTCCTTTTGTGACACTGTAATATCCCTTAATGCTATATACGTACGATCATACGTAAACATTTACTTGAAGCTGACTAAGTAGGCAAATTTGGTCAGTAGTTTTGAACTAAATATTTTGTTTCAAATATAATGACAGCTGGAGCAGAATTTTACAAATCTGCCTTCTGTGAAAGTGTTTTTCGATCACAAGGCACTTGTCTAGTACTTCCTCTAGGCCTGAAGTTATTTCTTAAATTTGTGTTTACGTCTTAAATTTATAGAATGACATTCTATGGTAAATTGTAGACTGGCAGCATACCGTGTTTTATCGTTTAAACTCCGCACATGGCTTCATATTTAATCCTAGAGTAGAATATAAACTGTCAGTTGTACAGTTTCTTTGCCTCACAAACAACCTTGTTAATTTTTTGCACATTTTGAAATAGTCGTGAAATTTATTCTCCTTTATTCCAGTGTAAGCTACATAAGAAACAATTTTTTTTCAAGAAATTTGTATTCCAACCTACTAGTTTTTTGCAGTCCTGTGTAGATGTAAACTTGTTGGAAATGCTACATAACAATCTTTCAGAGTACGAATTTAAAAAACAATCTGTCAAATTCACCCCATAGCAAAATGTTATGGTACTTCCAGCTGTGGAGTCTAATTTTGAAATGATATTTTGCCAAGAAATGCTTCCTTATTTGCATCCTTTGTTTGGGTGGGACATGATAAAACAATTGCTCTAAGTACAACTCTGTATGTCCTCTCAACAACATGCCGCAGGGCTGCACATGGTCACGTCATGCCCCACCACGAAATTTCACCAGAAATTCGACGAAAAGCGTGTGAGCAGAGCAAGCACCAAGCACGGGCTGCCTACGTCACTGTAGCTGCGCGTGCGCAGTACAGCCTGGTGCCTGGCGCTGTCTGGTAACTGCTCAAACGAACCCAGTGTCACCTGGCCACTGTTGTTCCAGACACTTCGAGCGAATCATTTGGCCACTGAGATCGCCGGACATTAATCCCGTGGAACAATTACAGGACACAATCGAGGGACCAGTTCGTGCACAATATCCTGTACCAGCAACAGTTTTATAATTACAGCCGGCTGTAGTGGCAGCATGGCTTAATATTTCTTCAGGGAGCTTCCAACGACTCCATGCCACGAGTCCATGCTCCGTCGAGTTGCTGCGCTATGCAGTACACGATATTAGGAATTATCCCACGACGTTTGCCGGCCGGAGTGGCCGACCGGTTCTAGGCGCTACAGTCTGGAAGCGAGCGACCGCTACGGTAGCAGGTTCGAATCCTGCCTCGGGCATGGATGTGTGTGATGTCCTTAGGTTAGTTAGGTTTAATTCTAAGTTCTAGGCGACTGATGACCTCAGAAGTTAAGTCGCATACTGTTCAGAGCCATTTGAACCATTTGATTTAAACCCGCTACGTTTGTCACCTCAGTGTGTACCATCCACTGTTATTGCTGGCACCTGCCGTCTGTTAGTGGTTAGGTTAGGTTAGGTTAGGTTAGTTAGGTTTAATTCTAAGTTCTAGGCGACTGATGACCTCAGAAGTTAAGTCGCATAGTGTTCAGAGCCATTTGAACCATTTGATTTAAACCCGCTACATTTGTCACCTCAGTGCGTACCTTCCACTGTTATTGCTGGCACCTGCCGTCTGTTAGTGGTTAGGTTAGGTTAGGTCAGGTTAGGTTAGTTCGGTTCAATTCTAAGTTCTAGGCGACTGATGACCTCAGAAGTTAAGTCGCATAGTGTTCAGAGCCATTTGAACCATTTGATTTAAACCCGCTACGTTTGTCACCTCAGTGTGTACCATCCACTGTTATTGCTGGCACCTGCCGTCTGTTAGTGGTTAGGTTAGGTTAGGTCAGGTTAGGTTAGATCGGTTTAATTCCAAGTTCTAGGCGACTGATGACCTCAGAAGTTAAGTCGCATAGTGTTCAGAGCCATTTGAACCATTTGATTTAAACCCGCTACGTTTGTCACCTCAGTGCGTACCTTTCACTGTTATTGCTGGCACCTGCCGTCTGTTAGTGGTTAGGTTAGGTTAGGTTAGGTTAGGTTAGTTCGGTTTAATTCTAAGTTCTAGGCGACTGATGACCTCAGAAGTTAAGTCGCATAGTGTTCAGAGCCATTTGAACCATTTGATTTAAACCCGCTACGTTTGTCACCTCAGTGCGTACCTTTCACTGTTATTGCTGGCACCTGCCGTCTGTTAGTGGTTAGGTTAGGTTAGGTTAGGTTAGGTTAGTTCGGTTTAATTCTAAGTTCTAGGCGACTGATGACCTCAGAAGTTAAGTCGCATAGTGTTCAGAGCCATTTGAACCATTTGATTTAAACCCGCTACGTTTGTCACCTCAGTGCGTACCTTTCACTGTTATTGCTGGCACCTGCCGTCTGTTAGTGGTTAGGTTAGGTTAGGTTAGGTTAGGTTAGTTCGGTTTAATTCTAAGTTCTAGGCGACTGATGACCTCAGAAGTTAAGTCGCATAGTGTTCAGAGCCATTTGAACCATTTTATTTAAACCCGCTACGTTTGTCACCTCAGTGTGTACCTTCCACTGTTATTGCTGGCACCTGCCGTCTGTTAGTGGTTAGGTTAGGTTAGGTTAGGTTAGGTTAGTTAGGTTTAATTCTAAGTTCTAGGCGACTGATGACCTCAGAAGTTAAGTCGCATAGTGTTCAGAGCCATTTGAACCATTTGATTTAAACCCGCTACATTTGTCACCTCAGTGCGTACCTTCCACTGTTATTGCTGGCACCTGCCGTCTGTTAGTGGTTACTGAACGTCGATGTCGAACACACGCGGTGGTGTCTGGGTCCGTGTAGAGTCTACGTGGCGTTCTACCTAAATTTTCACACTCGGCAAAAATTAGTTTCGCTCTTGATGTACGTAGACGAGAAATAACTGGGGACTCGACATTTTCGCTAGAGGTATTTTAGACGCGCGCCCGCGTCCCACGAGCGTTCAGCGTGCACGGGCGAGGCAAGGTGGAGAGGAGAAATTGTTTGCCGCTTCCGAAACGCGCGGAATTCCAGTCCATCCGGAACTGAATGTGCGCGCCGGGCAGCGACTGTGGCAGGCGCGCAATATGCCGTGGGGAGGCGGGCCAGCCAGCCAGCGCGCGCCATTGTCGGCGGCCTAACCCACCTGCCCGCGCTCCGGATCACAGGCAACAAGAGCTATGCGGCCCACCCCCGGCCGCCGCGCCGCTACGTCGTTGCCGATATTAAAAACCGCGCGCTCCGTCCGCGCCCACCCCACACTCCTACCCCGCCCCCTCCCCCTCGCCGCCCTACCACTCTTTCACTCGGCGCATCGGGCGAAAGCGCGCGAGCCACGGCTGGCAGCCGTCAGCAGGGGAAATAATATATCCCGCCGGCAGCGCCGCTGCGCGGGTATTCCTGGTACCAGCGGCGGCAGAAAGGTTCCGGGGGGAATCCCCCGGCGCGCGATGCGAGGAATTCCTCAGCCTCAGCGTCGGCTGCCGGGATCAGCGGAGCGTGCACGGGCGCCGGCTGTCCGCTGGAGCATCCGGTCCCGCCACAGGGCGCGCGCAGTCAGCTGGTCGCGCATCGCGTCTCCTAGGAGACCGGATCGCGGCGTTGCTGAGCTATCGGATCGCCTCTTTGTCGCGAACGTGCCGCCAGTATCCCGTCTCCACAGCCAAGTGCCTGAATCGCGCTTTTCCCCGACGACCGAGGTAGGGACTCCCGCCACCAGATTCGATACGCGCATACTGAGGATTCCGTACAAAATTAACTACGTATACAGAGTCTTACAAAAAGGTACGGCCAAACTTTCAGGAAACATTCCTCACACACAAAGAAAAGATGTTATGTGGACATGTGTCCGGAAACGCTTAATTTTCATGTTAGAGCTCATTTTAGTTTCGTCAGTATGTACTGTACTTCCTCGATTCACCGCCAGTTGGCCCAATTGAAGGAGGGTAATGTTGACTTCGGTGCTTGTGTTGACATGCGCCTCATTGCTCTACAGTACTAGCATCAAGCACATCAGTACGTAGCATCAACAGGTTAGTGTTCACCACGAACGTGGTTTTGCAGTCAGTGCAATGTTTACAAATGCGGAGTTGGCAGATGCCCATTTGATGCATGGATTAGCACGGGGCAATAGCCGTGGCGCGGTACGTTTGTATCGAGACAGATTTCCAGAACCAAGGTGTCCCGACAGGAAGACGTTCGAAGCGATTGATCGGCGTCTTAGGGAGCACGGAACATTCCAGCCTCTGACTGGGAAAGGTCTAGAACGACGAGGACACGTGCAATGGACGAGGCAATTCTTCGTGCAGTTGACGATAACCCTAATGTCAGCGTCAGAGAAGTTGCTGCTGTACAAGGTAACGCTGACCACGTCACTGTATGAAGAGTGCTACGGGAGAACCAGTTGTTTCCGTACCATGTACAGCGTGTGCAGGCACTATCAGCAGCTGATTGGCCTCCACGGGTACACTTCTGCGAATTGTTCATGCAACATTTTGTCAATCCTAATTTCAGTGCAAATGTTCTCTTTACGGATTAGGCTTCATTCCAACGTGATCAAATTGTTAATTTTCAGAATGAACATGTGTGGGCTGACGAGAATCCGCACGCAATTTTGCAATCACGTCATCAACACAGATTATCTGTGAACATTTGGGCAGGCATTGTTGGTGATGTCTTGATTGGGCCCCATGTTCTTCCGCCTACGCTCAATGGAGCACGTTGTCATGATTTCATACGGGATACTCTACCTGTGCTGCTAGAACATGTGCCTTTACAAGTACGACACAACATGTGGTTCATGCACGATGTAGCTCCTGCACATTTCAGTCGAAGTGTTCGTACGCTTCTCAACAGATTACCTCTCTATCTACATTATTCCGTGGTTTATTAAGATTTTAAATTTATACTGACTTTTTGATCACCCGGTAGATGTGGATACACGCGCTTAAGATACACAGAGGTGACAAAATAACGTGTCGGACCTCCTTATGCCCGGCATAATGGAGCAACCTGGCACGGACTCAACATGCTGGAAGTTATCTGCAGAAATGTTGAGCCACGCTGTTTTTATAGCCGTCCACGATTGCGAAAATGTTTCCGGTGAAGGATTTGGTGGCTGAACTGATCTCTTGATTGCGTTCCATCAATTTTCGATGGAATTCATGCGAGTATCAAGAATGTTCTTCAAACAAATCGCTAATAATCGTGCCAAGTGACATGGCGCATTGTCATCCATAAAAATTCCACGCAACCGACTTCAGTCTTCCCGAGATGCTCGTTCCAACCTACGGGGAGATGACTATCACCCCTTTTTCAGAGTCACTCGTGCTTGTGGATTTCCTTTTTCCGTCCCTTATCGTCACTGTAATGATTCGCTATTTGTCTCTGCTGCACTTGTTGATTAACCTTACCGCGTCAGCCGCCCACAATGCCACAGCCGGCATTACAGTCCTGCCGTGGGCTTCGGTCATTGTGTTTCGGCTCATCAGTGTATGTGTGGAAGTCCGTGTCAAGCTGCCTTTGCACATGGTGCACAACATTTCTATTCACACACCGTGACGTCTTTCGTTTTTGTAACAAACAAGATGTACTCGGTGTGTATAATGGAATAATACATTTCGATTTTAAGGTGTAGAACAGTTCATGAAAACAGAAAAGGCACTTACGGTTAAACGTCTGATAAATTACTTGAAGATCACATCGTTTCCCCTCATGTGAAAACGGTTTGAAAGCTCTACTTTTTCGTGTAGACTCGTTGTAATTTAGTAACATTACATTAATGGTGTGTAAATGTGTAGTTTGCTTCTGTAAGTGACACCGAATTCCCCGAATTTCTTCTTTGTCTGTTTTCTGCTTATCCGTATATGTGTTAGGCTGTATCAATCTTATATTACGAATGAATGTGACCACGAAAAAGAGCGACTTCCAACCGGGTTTCCACCTGATGGAAAAGAGCATAGTCCTCAAGTAATGAGTTAGACGTTTTTCCCCAAGTACCTTTTCGTTTACTATAAAATATTTACGTGAACTGTTTCAAAACAGAAAAGCAGTATGTGAAGACGAAAAATCATAAAACACTCTGGGGCACCCACTGATAATAAAAAATTTATGTACAGTATGCAAAAAGTCATTTTCTTGTTACTCTACAATTTAACAGTTTCTATACCGACAGTGTCCTACAGATACTGAATGCTGATGTATATTAAGCTTCCAATTAATACAAAATACTAAATGAAATATGGAAATTATATTCCATTTTCATTTTGCACACCATCTGAATAATCCTTAGTATTTGTCCTATAGAAAGGTAACGAATCAAGGAGTTCGTGTTACTACACTGAGACTGCTTTTGTATCCTACACTCTGCTGTTGTATGTCACGGTAAAGATTTCCGATTTATCCGTCTGAACGACACACTCACACACACACACACACACACACATACACATACACACACACACTCGCACGCACACGCACACGCAATTCAAGACTACTTTAAAAACATTTCACGTTTAAACGAACCTGCTCAGTAGATAGACCAGCATTTTTGTCTTGCGAAATTATGTCGTGTCAACATGAACCAACACGAGCAAAAATCCTAGAAGTAGGCAACGAAGGAGAAATAATATGCACTGCTGGACGTCATGAATTCAACAACAGGGCGCACATTCGTAATTTTTTTAATAATTATACGAAATAGAATAAAATGAAAACTACAATAGGTAATATGTATAGTGGGCTCATAAGCTGTGAAAGTTCTTACAGTGATAAAACATAAATTAAAGCACGAGTAAAGTCAAATTGTAACGTTTTATCTTTGATTTGGTATGAAGAAAGCGGTACTGATGGACAATGAAACCGGGTTAAAAGCTGTGAGTTGTCTGGGGAAGTTAATCGTGGATTACTGGGCAACATTAACATCAGGTATCTACTCTAGGTTTACCAAATTCCCAAACAGACTAACATTAATGATAATCTTTTAATAGTCATACAACAATCGGTAATGTATATATAAAAGGGAGAATTTAAATAAAAAGAAAGAAATCAGTTTATATTTGGAAATTTATTTTTAAGATTGGTCATGAAATTTCAGCATATTAAATTTTATTCGTAACAAGCTGGTGCCTTATTTAGGATGGTGAAAATCTTACGGAACACATCAAATATGGAGCCAAGATTGGGAGTCTGCATACAACACTGCATTCATAAAACAACACACAAAGAACGTTGAAACGCATGCAAGAGAAAGTTAACCACTACAAACAGATTCAAATTTTTACCCAAAGAAATTGCGTTCGAAGCACAATCCTGTCCGTCATGTAATTACCACACACTGGTATACTAAATTCATATTAACTCTTTGTGAAATATTCGCGAAAAGAATAGCTGAGGGCTACTTTGATGATTACACCACATGCTTCACGTCGTCAACTTGGTTTACACAAAGCGTATAACTCCACAATAATTTTGATAATTAAAATAAATTAGATCGAAAAGCAATTTACAAAAGAAAAACCTCGAACTGGTTACTAACGTCTTACTGTTAACCTGACGGGTCAAACAGTTATATAAGCACGTGGTACTGGTCTCGCAAAGTACACCCCACGTGGGTTGAACATAAAGAAAAGTTGCTATATTGAAAATATTGTTAAGACGAGATGTTATAATCACACAAGCATTCGCATTTAAGATTGATCTTAGTTAGAGTTACTGATCAACACGTGGTTCCAGTTTACTCTTAAAGTAGTAACAAAGCAACAACCGGAAAATAATATGAACTTCACACGAGAATTACACTACGCTGCCATTTAAGATAACCTTAGATATTTTAGAGCTAAACCCGAAATAAAGGTGATTAAATTTTCAGTTAGGCTGAACTTAACAAATCCATTGTCCTACAGACTTAGCAGACACGCGCTTAGCCGGAGATCTTACCATTTCAGACGCTCGCCACCGCCAGACTGCAACTGCCTACTACCGAGCGTGCTTCCTGAGGGTGGCTCACAAAGACAAACGGAAGGGGCCAGAGGAGCAGCTTCCTATACCAACATGAAAACGGACGGACAGGATCATACTAAGGATAGAAACCTCTCTGCTTTTAGGAAGCGTAGCTACCTGTTCCGACGTTGGTCCTACTGTTCTCTAGCAGACAGCCTTGTCTGCTACCCTCAAGCATGCAACTACAAACACATTTGATCATTCATCCTCTCACACAGAAGGGAAGGGGGATGACAGTATCTTATCATATACAGTATATAAAAGAAAGCGGATGTAGGTTCCGTATGAGACTGTGTGACATGAATTACATATACACTGTGTTTTAAAGTGTAGTAGTGTGACAGATCGTTCTTGTTTACGTGTAAAAGTAACACGTTCCACTACTCAGTCTCCTCCCAGATAGTCAGAAACGCCACAGTAAATTTAGAAGAGGAATTTATTCCATAAATGACAACAGATTTAAGAAATCCAACATGAAAGGAATCCAACAGAGACCTTTCAAAATTTTAAAATTGTTAGAAGAAAAGTAACATCATGTGACCCTGACACACTTTTTCGGTGATTTTAGATAACAAACATCATAATATAGATAAGACCAAGATTACGGAACTAACCGAAAAATAGGGAACGAAGCCAAATGGATGAAACAAAACACCAAACTAAACTGATCCTGTCTTCATTTTTTGACGACGCCGCCACGTCTTCATTATATTAGCACATGTTGTAAGACAGGTAGGCCTCGTCCTACACGGACGTGACAAAAGTCACGGGGTAGCGGTATGCACGTATACAGATAGCGGTGGTATCTCGCACACAAGGTATGAAAGGGGAGTGAGTTGGGAGAGTCGCCGTCTGTACTCGGGTGATTCACGTGAAAAGGTTTACGACGTGATTACGCCCCTAAGATGGTAATCAACGGACTTTCAACACGAAATGGTAGCCGCAGCTAGACACATGGTACATTCCATTTCGGAAATCGTTACGAAATTTAGAGTTCCGAGATCCAAAGTGTCAATAGTGTACTGAGAATACCAGGTGTTGTCAGTCGTTACGTCTCACATCCGACAACGCAGCGGCCGACGACTTTCGCTTAACGACCGAGGTCAGCGGCGTTTGCGTACAGTTCTCAGTGCTAGCAGATAAGCAACAGTGCGAGAAATAACCGCAGAAATCAGTGTGGGACGTGCGTAAAACGTATCCATTACGACAATGCGGCGAAATTTGGCGTTAATGGACCATGGCAGCAGACGACCGATGCGAGAGCCTTTGCTAACAGCACGACATTGCCTGCAGAGCCTCTTCTGGGCTCGAGACCATATCTGTTGCACCCTGGGTCAGATGAGTCCCGATTTCAGTTGGTAAGAGGTGATTATAGGGTCTGAGTGTGGCGCGGACCCCAAGAGCAGGCCGTTGTGGCCGAGCGGTTCTAGGCGCTTCAGTCTGGAACTGCGCGACCGCTACGGTCTCAGGTTCGAATCCTGCCTCGGGCATGGGTGTGTGTGATGTCCTTAGTTCTAAGTTGTTGGGGACTGGTGACCTCAGATGTTAAGTCCCATAGTTCTCAGAGCCATTTGAACCATTTTTGGACACCAAGAAGCCGTGGATGCAAGTTGCCAACAAGGCACTGTACACGCTGGTGGTGGCTCCATAGTGTTGTTGGCTGTGTTTACGTGGAACGGAATGGGTCCAACTGAATCGATCGTTGGCTGGAAATGGTTACTTTCGGCTACTTGGACACCATCTGCAGCCATTCATGGACTTCATCTACGCAAACGATCTCACGGGGGAACAATTGTTCGCGATTGGTTTGAAGAACATTCTGAACAATTAGAGGAAATGATTTGGCCATGCAAATCACCCGATATTGAATCCCATCGAACATTTATGACACATAATAGTGTAGTCAGATCGTAGGCAAAATTCTGACCCGGTAACACTTTCGCAATTATGGACGGCTCTAGAGTCAGCGTGGCTCGATGTATCTACAGGGGACGTCGAACGATTCGAGTCCATACCACGGAAATTTGCTGTGCACACAATATTAGCAGGTATCCCATGTCTTCTGTCAACTGAGTCTACGACGCACAAATGTGAGGAACGCTATCCACAGCTAAGCGTTTTAGGAGTGAAGCTCCCGTTATTTGGCTGTTTGCGCCAAACGCTTCATTCACACGCACTTAAAAAGCAAAGTAAAGTCATGAAATGAGCTCAGATAAAGATATTCGGGTGAGCGCATGTGTATGACGGCTCTGACGGAGAGAGTCCGATAATGGGAACTTTCGTGTGTTGTATGCTAAACAGCGGTGACGATGATCTTCACAACAGCTACCTCCAGTCTGCTAGAAGACTCACGAAACGAAATAGAAGAATCGAGACTGAGTTCGTGACTGGATAAAGAGAGTTTAAGATGCTAAAACGAAAAAAGACCGAATAATAGATAAAATGTCATCTTCAGGATTGAAACTGAAAAACTGATACAGCTTTTTAAGTGGAGATTTTTACTCCCCGCCCCTGTAGTGTCCACTTCGCATTCCATACAATTGCCAAATTTGTTGTAGATGTTTGTGGTGGCACTTATTTGAAAAATTTCATATATAGCTATCACTTATTACGCTTCGTACATATTAAACTTTTTATTTACTCTGTTCGCTTGATATTGCACTTGAGCAGCTGTACCTTTAGTGAAACCAGGCAGCATCTACAAAAGTTGGCAAATGCATACAGGGATCGTCATTAATCTTATTTGTCTTATTACTGACAGAAGATATTTTAGCTAGTAACCCCAACACTATGAGTCATTCGATGCTCATATCACGAAGAACGGCAGCATTACGCCTCACATCGTTCTTATAATGATTACCATAGATGTCCCACGTACAGATATGCATAGCGCAACTGTCCAAAACTTAACCATGTTCTCAGTTGCCTGTCGCGTATGTTGAAAGGCCATCTACCCCCAAAACGTATGTAACTAGCTAACAGTTTCGTGTCGTGGAAGATGGAACTCCCCTAAATTGAAGAAAAAGGAAAATTATCGGTAATGTCTATGGCCACAGTATGTCGCTCCTGCGTGGAGGCTAGCAGCACAGTCTCTATACCTAGTTTCCCAATTTTGCCGTTTTCTGGGCCTGAGAGTACTGCAGACTGTTGTAGTGACGTGTTGCTATCTACGAGGGCAGTTCAATAAGTAATGCAACACATTTTTTTTCTCGGCCAATTTTGGTTGAAAAAACCGGAAATTTCTTGTGGAATATTTTCAAACATTCCCGCTTCGTCTCGTATAGTTTCATTGACTTCCGACAGGTGGCAGCGCTGTACGGAGCTGTTAAAATGACGTCTGTAACGGATGTGCGTTGCAAACAACGTGCAGTGATCGAGTTTCTTCTGGCGGAAAACCAGGGCATCTCAGATATTCATAGGCGCTTGCAGAATGTCTACGGTGATCTGGCAGTGGACAAAAGCACGGTGAGTCGTTGGGCAAAGCGTGTGTCATCATCGCCACAAGGTCAAGCAAGACTGTCTGATCTCCCGCGTGCGGGCCGGCCGTGCTCAGCTGTGACTCCTGCAATGGCGGAGCCTGCGAACACACTCGTTCGAGATGATCGACGGATCACCATCAAACAACTCAGTGCTCAACTTGACATCTCTGTTGGTAGTGCTGTCACAGTTGTTCACCAGTTGGGATATTCAAAGGTTTGTTCCCGCTGGGTCCCTCGTTTTCTAACCGAACACCATAGAGCAAAGGAGAACCATCTGTGCGGAATTTCTTGCTCGTCATGTGGCTGAGGGTGACAATTTCTTGTCAAAGATTGTTACAGGCGATGAAACATGGGTTCATCACTTCGAACCTGAAACAAAACGGCAATCAATGGAGTGGCGCCACATCCACTCCCCTACCAAGAAAAAGTTTAAAGCCATACCCTCAGCCGGTAAAGTCATGGTTACAGTCTTCTGGGACGCTGAAGGGGTTATTCTGTTCGATGTCCTTCCCCATGGTCAAACGATCAACTCTGAAGTGTATTGTGCTGCTCTTCAGAAATTGAAGAAACGACTTCAGCGTGTTCGTAGGCACAAAAATCTGAACGAACTTCTCCTTCTTCATGACAACGCAAGACCTCACACAAGTCTTCGCACCCGAGAGGAGCTCACAAAACTTCAGTGGACTGTTCTTCCTCATGCACCCTACAGCCCCGATCTCGCACCGTCGGATTTCCATATGTTTGGCCCAATGAAGGACGCAATCCGTGGGACGCACTACGCGGATGATGAAGAAGTTATTGATGCAGTACGACGTTGGCTCAGACATCGACTAGTGGAATGGTACCGTGCAGGCATACAGGCCCTCATTTCAAGGTGGCGTAAGGCCGTAGCATTGAATGGAGATTACGTTGAAAAATAGTGTTGTGTAGCTAAAAGATTGGGGAATAGCCTGGTGTATTTCAATGCTGAATAAAACAACCCCTGTTTCAGAAAAAAAATGTGTTGCATTACTTATTGAACTGCCCTCGTATGTCTCTGAATGAATTGACTGTGTTTGGAGTGCGAATTGTGATTGAACTGTTGCCCTTCGCGTTTCCAGTTCTGTATGTTTATGCCTTTAGTGAATTTATAGGCAGGCTAGGCTGTTAGTTCTTAACTGCACGTCCTTCACTGACATAAAACTTAAAGTTCGTGGTATTCGCTATACGTTAGTTGCGTAATACGTTTCAATCCGTCTCTTATTGTGCTCCATAAAAGTTGTCAACCTGAAATGTGTACTTGCGGTGGAACGGGACAGGGCGGAATGAGACAATATCCCGTTCTGAACCTCCTTTCTTTTATTCAAGTAGATTTAGAAGTATACATATATTTTTCCTTTCTTTTCCACGCGGTGTGACCTTGTTACAAAGACTGACAGACAGCAGTCAGATATTAAATCAATTAACATGTCAGTTTCAGCTACTGTATCTCCTTGAAATGCGAGTTTATGCTTCTAATGGCTTTAACGCATCCAGATGAACGTTGGGAAGATACGTTCGCAAAGCTGAGACTATTCCCAACTACAGACTTCAGTCATGTGGGAAACTAAAAAATGTGTTCTCTGCCGAAAAAGAAGACGAGTTGGTAGCACACCTCAAGTCAGTGAAGAGAAGACTTTTTAGTCCAACAATGAAATTTCTCACTAACAGATTACCAGCCTCTCAGCTAACAAAAGGAAATGGCTTGCTACAGAGGTTTGACAAAGGAGCTTGTCTAACAACACAGAATTGGTTTATAGGATTTATTACTAGGCATCAGTCGTATAGACGTTTGTTTGCAAGTTATAAAATGCATCTGGTGCACGAGTGATGGGGATTCTATAAATGAACAGCAACTGTAGCTTGATATTAAGCATTGAAAATAATAATGTAAATATTTCATAATGACGTTAAAATATTTTGTTATTGTTAACAATTTTCCATATTCCTTGGTCTAAATTGTCCATTGTCGTTTATGTCTTAGTTTTAAAATGATATTCCTAAAAATTACAGTGTTTGTGCAATAATATTAGAAAAAATTTCCTTAGCCCAGTCAGCCCCGTAGGTGGGGCAGAACGTGAAATGTGCGAGGATTTCTTGGTAAAAACGTAGAAACTACATAACATACAGTTTTATGGAATTTTTAATTACGGGGGTTAGGTTATACTCCCTGGTGATTTTTTAATACCTTTAACAAGAGTATTCTTGTGGCCTCTTATGTTACAAAGGCTGTTAAACTGTTCCGCTTCGGTTTCTCCTATGTAGCAAAATTGGCAAACACAGGAAACTTGTAGGCGAAACTTTTGCTTCGATACTGAGGTGTCGACACAATTTTTACTGTTTCGTACATGAATCTGTAAAAACAGGTCACTTACAGGATTGATTTGATGTTCGTCTGTTTGTTGATCTATCTGTCCGTCTGTTAAGAACCATTTTTCTCAGGAACGAGTAGACCTATCAAGTGTAGATTTATGTCACATGTTAAGGTCTATGCACCATTGGCTGCGTAAAACATTTAAGCTTCTAAGTCAATGCAATTAACAGCTGCGGCCATATATGCCACATATTTTGATGCTCGCAAACTTACTCGTCAGAACCTAAGGGGTACTTTCCGTTGACCTAGAAGCATGAAATTTGGGAAGCAGCAAGGCTTCACAGTACGAGTAAAGGAAAAAATTGGAAAACTGGTAATTTAATTATATCAGACGAAAAAAATATTTTATTTTTCATTTTTTTATCCATCTGCCTCTCTGCTCATCCGTTAAAACCCGTTCTTCTCAAGAACGGGCAGGCACACCACGTTCAATTATATGTCACGTACTAAGGTATGTGGTTCCTTGGCAGTGTACAAAATTCAAGCCTGTACGTTAATGCAATGAAAATATACGACCATTTACGTCACATAATTTCATACACTCAAACTCACGGATCAAAACCTATCTCGTTGACCTAGAATCATGAAATCACTAAAAGTAAGGGAAAAATTCGAAAATTGTTAAACTGTAATTGTATCACATAAAAATACCTGTTTGCCATTATAAATTACGTTGCACTCGTCATCCATCATAATAGTAATTGAAAAACATTATTGTATACAAACATGAAATGTTTGTTGTTGCCATGTTTTAGTAGGTAATTAAAATATATATATTTTTTTAACTCTTTGACTGCCAATTTCACTTCAGGAACATTAATGTATGGTTATTTTAATCAATGTCTTAATCAGAAGCAACAATATAAAAGGAATATCTCGCGCCGTTTCGTTTTCCACGGGGGTTGGGGCGGGGATTCGTAAGTAGGCCTACCTCCAGGTTTTCGGAAAACGGCTCCGCAGAAACCACAAGAGAACGTGAAAACAGGTACATATCGATGGACACTGCATCTCCCAGGCTTGTATCCCACCCCACAGGTGCTCAATATGGGCTTCATTCGTTCGTGACAAGCGTCAGTTCGAGGGTGCAAGTCGTCGACGCGATGTGTCCAGCAAACTGTGAAGGCTGCCCGCTTTACGTATCTGCTAACTGGGTTGCCCGTCAGCAGGTGTGACAGTACAGAGACGAATGTTGAGAACAGCACGACCTACAATAACAGCTTGTAATTATAAGAATTCTGATAAGAATCAGTAGGCTTCCATTTATCAGTGGGACACTGATACATAGCAGTAAAAAGAAAAAAATAGCAATTGGTTCTCTGATAGTATATCTTAGTACACATACGTTCCATCGGTAGACAAAGGATTAAATCGTCTCTCTCTAGATTTATAAACTGAAGGATAGATGACGTATGTATTGAAAGGGCACAGTACCGCCCCACATTGAGAATATGTACAACATTCTACGTTATTCTTGTCAGAACAACATATTTGCGGACATCACACACATCGATGCCCGAGGTAGGATTCGAACCTGCAACCGTAATTTGATGAAACTTTTAATTTACTACTTGGCCCAATTTCTTTCTTTCCTTTTTTTTTTTTAATTCCAGACAATTGCACAAAGTTTTCGACAGAAGTTGTAGAGAATTTAATTTTGGAAAAATGATGGTAATAGCGTTAACTGAAACTGTATGAATGTGTCAGATAATCTGCTTTCATTAATACCATATGACAGGTGAATTCACGTTAAACCGGAAAAACAAAGCTCAGTGTTAAGGAAGTTGTACAGTGTGTAAGTAGGCTGTTTAGGTTTTTATATTGGTAACGCCATGTAGCGCTCTGTATGAAAATCACTGGCTGTGCTGTGTGCAGTCTGTGGCTAGTTTGCATTGTTGTCTGCCATTGTAGTGTTGGGCAGCTGGATGTGAACAGCGCGTAGCATTGCGCAGTTGGAGGTGAGCCGCCAGCAGTGGTGGATGTGGGGAGAGAAATGGCGGAGTTTTGAAATTTGTAAGACTGGATGTCATGAACTGCTATATATATTATGCCTTTTGATCACTATTAAGGTAAATACATTGTTTGTTCTCTATAAAAATCTTTAATTTGCTAACTATGCCTATCAGTAGTTAGTGCCTTCCGTAGTTTGAATCTTTTATTTAGCTGGCAGTAGTGGCGCTGGCTGTATTGCAGTAGTTCGAGTAACCAAGATTTTTGTGAGGTAAGTGATTTGTGAAACGTATAGGTTAATGTTAGTCAGGGCCATTCCTTTGTAGGGATTTTTGAAAGTCAGATTGCGTTGCGCTGAAAATATTGTGTGTCAGTTTAAGCACAGTCATGTATCATTGTTCAAAGGGGACGTTTCAAGTGTACATACAGTTTCACAATACATTCACAACAAATGTTCAAAAATGTCTCCACCGAGTTTAATGTATTTAGCTACACGTGTATGTACAGATTTTAAAAATATTGCTCGTTTCAGTTTCACAGGGTGGTTCTTCATTTCGTCTAGTGCATTCGTAATGCGAGCAAGTAATACCTCATGTGTATTGACTTTGTCCTCAAAAATTATGTCTTTCCTCCATCTCCATGCACAAAAATCCATTGGTGTTAAATCGAGCGATCTGGGTGGCACAGACGTGTAGCATTACGACCAATCCATTTTTGGGGAAAATGTTCATTTAAAAGTGTAGTAACGGAGTTGGTGAAATGTCGAGGGGCGCCGTCATGCTGAAAATACATTTTCAATCGCATAGAAAGTGAAACATCTTTGAGCAAGCGGGGTGTACCTTCCCGAAGGAATTGTGAGTGCGTCTTGCCAGTTAGACGTCCTGGGAAAATGAATGCTCCAATTAAGTTTTAAGAAAAGTAAAAATTCGTCTAGCTTGAAGGGGGAAACCAGATGGCACTATGGTTGGCGCTGCCATAGGTCAAACGGATATCAACCGCGTTTTTAAAAAGTAGAAACCCTCATTTTTTATTACATATTCGTATAGTGCGTAAAGAAATATGAATGTTTTACTTGGACCACTTTTTTCGCTTTGTGATAGACGGCGCTGTAATAGTCACAAACGTATAAGAACGTGGTATCACGTAACATTCCGCCAGTGCGGACGGTATTTGCTTCGTGATACATTACCCGTGTTAAAATGGACCGTTTACCAATTGCGATAAAGGTCGATATCGTGTTGATGTATGGCTATTGTGATCAAAATGCCCAACGGGCCTGTGCTATGTATGCTGCTCGGTATCCTGGACGACATCATCCAAGTATCCGGACCGTTCGCCGGGTAGTTACGTTATTTTAGGAAACAGGAAGTGTTCAGCCACATGTGAAACGTCAACCGCGACCTGCAACAAATGATGATGCCCAAGTAGGTGTTTTAGCTGCTGTCGCGGCTAATCCGCACATCAGTAGCAGACAAATTGCGCGAGAATCGGGAATCTCAAAAATATCGGTGTTGAGAATGCTACATCAGCATCGATTGCACCCGTACCATATTTGTATGCACCAGGAATTGCATGGCGACGACTTTGAACTTCGTGTACAGTTCTGACACTGGGCACAAGAGAAATTACGGGACGATGAGAGGATTTTTGCACGCGTTCTATTTAGTGACGAAGCATCATTCACCAACAGCAGTAACGTAAACCGGCATAATTTGCACTATTGGGCAACGGAAAATCCACGATGGCTGCGACAAGTGGAACATCAGCGACCTTGTCGGATTGATGTATGATGGGCATTATGGGAGGAAGGATGATTGGCCCCATTTTATCGATGGCAATCTAAATGGTGCAATGTATGCTGATTTCCTACGTAATGTTCTACCGATGTCACTACAACATGTTTCACTGCATGACAGAATGGCGATGTACTTCCAACATGGTGGATGTCCGGCACATAGCTCGCGTACAGTTGAAGCGGTATTGAATAGCATATTTCATGACAGGTTGATTGGGCGTCGAAGCACCATTCCATGGCCCGCACGTTCACCGGATCTGACGTCCCCGTATTTCTTTCTGTGGGGAAAGTTGAAGGATATTTGCTATCGTGATCCACCGACAACGCCTGACAACATGCGTCAGCGTATTGTATACGCATGTGTGAACATTAAGGAAGGCGAACTACTCGCTGTCGAGAGGAATGTCGTTACACGTATTGCCAAATGCACTGAGGTTGACGGACATCATTTTGAGCATTTATTGCATTAATGTGGTATTTACGGGTAATCAAGCAGTAACAGCATGCGTTCTCAGAAATGATAAGCACACAAAGGTACATGTATCACATTGGAACAACCGAAATAGAATGTTCAAACGTACCTACGTTCTGTACTTTAATTTAGAAAACCTACCTGTTACCAACTGTTCATCTAAAATTGTGAGCCATATGTTTCTGACTATTGCAGCGCCATCTATCACAAAGCGAAAAAAGTGGTCCAAGTAAAACATTCATATTTCTTTACGTACTACACGAATATGTAATAAAAATGGGGGTTCCTATTTAAAAAAAAAAAGGCAGTTGATATCCGTTTGACTGAAGGCAGCGCCATCTAGCGGGCCAACCATAGCGCCATCTGGTTTCCCCCTTCAAGCTAGACAAGTTTCGTTCTTTGTAGTTTTTTAGTTTGACTCTTATTTCATGAGATATTTGGCCCGGGCGCGATCAATTCACCACCCTGTATAAGCACCGATACTAAATTAAGGGATCAGTAAGGCATTGGTTTTTTCCCGACGTACATGCGGTAAATCCGGAAACGTGAACTACGGCGACAGTATCACTAAATGTGTTCAAACAGGGCAAACGCGCTAATAATCTTTTCTTTGCTGCTGACGGACAATCACCAGTTGACACACAACGGAGGATAAAGAAGTCGTATGGGGCATAATGACTGTGGAAAACAAGCTTTGTACTGGAATAGTGGCTCCAAGTTCCGCGCTGCGTTCGTCACAGTAACTGCGCGGTAAGCGCAGCAGGTTGCTAACCATAGGGGCCCCGGTTCGATTTCCGGGCGAGTCGAAGATTTTCTTCGCTCTGGTAGCGGGTATTACGTTGTCCTTACGTTCGTATCGTCATAATTGACATTCCACTGTCGAGAGGGCTTTGTGAGAACGCACGGAAAGCAATTTAAAAAAATGTAAGGGTGTTGTATACATAGTTCTGCGTAGTCAGCGTGTACACAACTTCCCCACTGGAGCGCGCCCCGCTAAGCACAACAGCGCAGGCGCAGTGCTCGTCCGTCTCCGCACTACGAGATGGCGCTGCCTTAGAGACGGACAAAATTCTGCTTCCGCTGATCCGCGTATTAATATGTAACGCAGCCAATGAGATTGGTGCTAACGTAGAACCTTTTCTGCTCGCGGATTACACTCGCGCAGTGATACCTGAACGCACGAGGTATTATAATGAGTGTACAGACCTCCGATTACTCAGTCTGCATTTGTCTGCACCAGTCTCTACCAGTCTGCGTTAGTCTGTACCGGTCTACAGTCAAATTTAAGTCTGCACCTAAGAAGATTACCATATTTCTGTACATAGCCATGAAGATAAATGTATAGACACTTTGTCAAGTATCAGAGATATGTGAGAATAAGATTAACGTACCAAGACCAAGGGAACTTCAGATTGTCAATTGTAAAGAGAATCCAGAATCAAGTTACGTAATGTCTATGCTTTTTATTATTTTAATAAACGTATGTGAAAATTAATCAAGCTCTGTTTAAAGTTGGTCACCGTCAATCTGCTACTCTAAGCGTGCAAGTGGCATTTCTATCATCTGACCTAACGGCAGAAGATAAACACGCCACAAAAAGACGACGAGACATATTGCTGACACTCGCCTACTTCGTTAGAGCGACAAGTCGAATAATCTGATGGTGTGTATACCGAAGGTCTTACAGTACGCCGGCCGGAGTGGCCGAGCGGTTCTAGGCGCTACAGTCTGGAACCGCGCGACCGCTACGGTCGCAGGTTCGAATCCTGCCTCGGGCGTGGATGTGTGTGATGTCCTTAGGTTAGTTAGGTTTAAGTTGTTCTAAGTTCTAGGGGACTGATAACCGCAGCAGTTAAGTCCCATAGTGCTCGGAGCCATTTGAACCATCTTACAGTACGCATACCACAAAGGGGCTGTTCGCGATTCGACACGAGACACTTGCTACAGTACGGCAAACATCGTAACCCAGAACTGACGCCAACTCGAGTGGGTGACACTCGAGCACCCACCCTGTAGTCCTGATCTCTCCCCATGCGATTATTGCGCCTCCGGTCCCTTAAAAAAGGCCTGTAAGGGTCGATGATTCCCGCCGGACGAGGATTTCAGCAGGCAGTTACGGACTCCTTCACGCAGCAGGGCAAGGCGTTCTACTGAATAGATACAGGGTGTTTCAAAAATGACCGGTATATTTGAAACGGCATTAAAAACTAAACGAGCAGCGATAGAAATACACCGTTTGTTGCAATATGCTTGGGACAACAGTACATTTTCAGGGCAGACAAACTTTCGAAATTACAGTAGTTACAATTTTCAACAACAGATGGCGCTGCGGTCTGGGAAACTCTATAGTACGATATTTTCCACATATCCACCATGCGTAGCAATAATATGGCGTAGTCTCTGAATGAAATTACCCGAAACCATTGACAACGTGTCTGGCGGAATGGCTTCACATGCAGATGAGATGTACTGCTTCAGCTGTTCAATTGTTTCTGGATTCTGGCGGTACACCTGGTCTTTCAAGTGTCCCCACAGAAAGAAGTCACAGGGGTTCATGTCTGGCGAATAGGGAGGCCAATCCACGCCGCCTCCTGTATGTTTCGGATAGCCCAAAGCAATCACACGATCATCGAAATATTCATTCAGGAAATTAAAGACGTCGGCCGTGCGATGTGGCCGGGCACCATCTTGCATAAACCACGAGGTGTTCGCAGTGTCGTCTAAGGCAGTTTGTACCGCCACAAATTCACGAAGAATGTCCAGATAGTGTGATGCAGTAATCGTTTCGGATCTGCAAAATGGGCCAATGATTCCTTAGGAAGACATGGCAGCCCACACCAGTACTTTTTGAGAATGCAGGGACGATGGGACTGCAACATGGGGCTTTTCGGTTCCCCATATGCGCCAGTTCTGTTTATTGACGAAGCCGTCCAGGTAAAAATAAGCTTCGTCAGTAAACCAAATGCTGCCCACATGCATATCGCCGTCATCAATCCTGTGCACTATATCGTTAGCGAATGTCTCTCGTGCAGCAATGGTAGCGGCGCTGAGGGGTTGCCGCGTTTGAATTTTGTATGGATAGAGGTGTAAACTCTGGCGCATGAGACGATACGTGGACGTTGGCGTCATTTGGACCGCAGCTGCAGCACGGCGAACGGAAACCCGAGGCCGCTGTTGGATCACCTGCTGCACTAGCTGCGCGTTGCCCTCTGTGGTTGCCGTACGCGGTCGCCCTACCTTTCCAGCACGTTCATCCGTCACGTTCCCAGTCCGTTGAAATTTTTCAAACAGATCCTTTATTGTATCGCTTTTCGGTCCTTTGGTTACATTAAACCTCCGTTGAAAACTTGGTCTTGTTGCAACAACACTGTGTTCTAGGCGATGGAATTCCAACACCAGAAAAATCCTCTGTTCTAAGGAATAAACCATGTTGTCTACAGCACACTTGCACGTTGTGAACAGCACACGCTCACAGCAGAAAGACGACGTACAGAATGGCGCACCCACAGACTGCGTTGTCTTCTATATCTATCACATCACTTGCGGCGCCATTTGTTGTTGAAAATTGTAACTACTGTAATTTCGAAAGTTTGTCCGGCTGAAAATGTACTGTTGTCCCAAGCATATTGCAACAAACGGTGTATTTCTATCGCTGCTCGTTTAGTTTTTATTGCCGTTTCAAATATAGCGGTTATTTTTGAAACACCCTGTATCTAAAGTGGTGCGACTGTCGTACGATACCCTTAGTGCTGACTGCATTTATTTGCGTACCGATTCTGTTCTATACGGCCTACGAACGGAACCTTTTTGATCGCCCCTTATAATTCGAAGCGCCCCTTGTGTGTGTGTGTGTGTGTGTGTGTGTGTGTGTGTGTGTGCACCCGTCCTAACAACCGCCAGCAGGCAGGCAGACAGACAGACACTCCACCGCTTTTCCAATAACGGGCCGTGACTCGCGTTGCCAAGCGACGGCGGCGCTACCTGCGGCTGGCAAATCAAATGAAATACAAGGCAGGAATCGCGAATATTGCGTCGCGGCTCGCGGGGGGGTTAGGAGTCGAGTGGGCGGCCGTGGCAGTAGCGGAGCAGGCGTAGGCGGGCGGCGGGCGAGATGAGGTGCGGCCCCGACTCCGCCGCGACTCCACCTGTTGGCACCTGCGCCGCTGCTCACACCGGGCGCCGGAGGCGATGCGTGCGCTGTCGTTCTGGTTGTTTATCTTGTATCCCTCCTAACCCGTGAAACAATGACACAATCGACCTATACGGTTTATCAGGCAGTGAATGAAGTGTCGAATTGGAAGATCTTGTTAAAACAGTGTTCTTCCAGTACGCCGGATTTACTGAAAAAGAGAATACAGTCATCCAATATACAGGGTGTTACAAAAAGGTAGGGCCAAACTTTCAGGAAACATTCCTCACACACAAAGAAAGAAAATATGTTATGTGGACATGTGTCCCGAAAGGCTTACTTTCCATGTTAGAGCTCATTTTATTACTTCTCTTCAAATCACATTAATCATGGAATGGAAACACACAGCAACAGAACGTACCAGCGTGACTTCAAATACTTTGTTACAGGAAATGTTCAAAATGTCCTCCGTTAGCGAGGATACATGCATCCACCCTCCGTCGCATGGAATCCCTGATGCGCTGATGCAGCCCTGGGGAATGGCGTATTGTATCACAGCCGTCCACAGTACGAGCACGAAGAGTCTCCACATTTGGTACCGGGGTTGCGTAGACAAGAGCTTTCAGATGCCCCCATAAATGAAAGTCAAGAGGGTTGAGGTCAGGAGAGCGTGGAGGCCATGGAATTGGTCCGCCTCTACCAATGCATCGATCACCGAACCTGTTGTTGAGAAGCGTATGACTGAAATGTGCAGGAGCTCCATCGTGCACGAACCACACGTTGTGTCGTACTTGTAAAGGCACAAGTTCTAGCAGCACAGATAGAGTATCCGGTATGAAATCATAATAACGTGCTCCATTGAGCGTAGGTGGAAGAACATGGGGCCCAATCAAGACATCACAAACAATGCCTGCCCAGACGTTCACAGAAAAGCTGTGTTGATGACGTGATTGCACAATTGCGTGCGGATTCTCGTCAGCCCACACATGTTGATTGTGAAAATTTACAATTTGATCACGTTGGAATGAAGCCTCATCCGTAAAGAGAACATTTGCACTGAAATGAGGATTGACACATTGTTGGATGAACCATTCGCAGAACTGTACCCGTGGAGGCCAATCAGCTGCTGATAGTGCCTGCACACGCTGTACATGGTACGGAAACAACTGGTTCTCCCGTAGCACTCCCCATACAGTGACGTGGTCAACGTTACCTTGTACAGCAGCAACTTCTCTGACGCTGACATCATCGTCAACTGCACGAAGAATTGCCTCGTCCATTGCAGGTGTCCTCGTCGTTCTAGGTCTTGCCCAGTCGCGAGTCATAGGCTGGAATGTTCCGTGCTCCCTAAGACGCCGATCAATCGCTTCGAACGTCTTCCTGTCGGGACACATTCGTTCTGGAAATCTGTCTCGATACAAACGTACCGCACCACGGCTATTGCCCCGTGCTTATCCATACATCTAATGGGCATCTGCCAACTCCGCATTTGTAAACATTGCACTGACTGCAAAACCACGTTCGTGATGAACACTAACCTGTTGATGCTACGTACTGATGTGCTTGATGCTAGTACTGTAGAGCTTCCTGCAATTGGGTCAACTGGCGGTGATCGAGGAAGTACAGTACATATTGACGAAACTAAAATAAGCTCTAACATGGAAATTAAGCGTTTCTGGACACATGTACACATAACATCTTTTCTTTATTTGTGTGTGACGAATGTTTCCTGAAAGTTTGGCCGTACCTTTTTGTAACACCCAGTATATAGCGACCCGAGAATTCCGCTGAAGAAGTTTACAGAGATAATTCTAATAAGTGTAGTTCTAAGTATGTAGTCGCTACATACACAACAGAATCAATGTACAAAAATGAATTACGTTTACGAAAACCATCTGTTACGGTGCTCGCTTATTTCCAGGTCCGTATCGATCTTAGTGATGAGTTTTCACTCAGACGGCGCTTAGCCGGTTGTTTCCATGTGTTATCGCTGGCCGGAGCTTAGCTGGAGTGTGTGGAGGAAAGAGGTGGCTGCCTTGGCGTGGAGACAGTTTGGCTCGGCTGGGGTTGTTGGCGACTGGACGCCGAGTGGGGCCCGATGGGAAGACCGGACCGTGATTTTACGGTTAATAGTGTGGACAGCGGCGTGATGTGCCGTTTAACTTGGTTCGCAAGGGGAGCAAAATCTCGCCTGTTGTAGTTTGTCGAGCCTGAGTTTGAAATACCTTCTAAGTGCGGCGGGATGTCATTTCGTCCTCCTGTCTCTCCGTCACTGGGATTGCTATCCTCGTCCCATGGATGTATATCGATGGGGTACGCTGCTCTCCGTACTCTTCTAGACGCTGGTGATGGAAGTGCGTCGTTCAGCGGCACGTTAGTCTGGGAGCTTTACGTTTGATCTTCAAGTGCATAGTCTTCGAGTGGCACTCCTTAGAGTTTGCCTTGCGCAGTTAGATTCGAGTTTATTTTGTCTTGTGGTGCTTCCGCTTGCCGTTAACGAAGGTTTTAAGCTTGATTCGGCACTCCGTACGACGCTTGGCACCTCAGCAGGCGGGTCGGAGCCATCTTCGCGACTAAACGGAAGCCTTTCGACCGAGAGGTCTTGTGTTATGCATATTGTTCATAAATTGTTGTTTTGGTGTTAAGTTGGCTGAGGTTTCTTATGGATTTCCCGGCGTTTGGTCTGTTGTCCGGCCCGGGCTAGGTCTCGTTATTTTAAAAGTCGGTCCTTGTTTTGGTTTAGTACGATTTTGGTTTACTGCCTGGTGGTTCTGGTAGTACGCCGGGCCGCTGTGGTTGTGTTGCATTTTGTATGGGGCTGTGTGCTCGGAGCCGTGGAGTACCATTTGTGTGAACCGCTTCACTGGGGAGTACTGATCGGGCCATTCTTGGTCCTCTGCTGTATGAAAGTTATAATGTTACTTTAAAATAATAATAAAATCATCAAGTTAAACGACACACCACGCCGCTGCCCACACTATCAACCGTAAAATCACGGTCCGGTCTTCCCATCGGGCCCCACTCGGCGTCCAGACCCAAACAATCCCAGCCGAGCCGAACTGTCTCCACGCCAAGGCAGCCACCTCTTTCCTCCTCACACGCCTCCAGCTAAGCTCCGGCCAGCGATCACACACGGAAACAACCGCCTAACGCCAAAGCGCCGTCTCAGTGAAAACTCGGCACTATGATCGATACGAACTTGGAAATAAGCGAGCACCGTAACACCATCTCTCAAGGAGTGGGACAACTGATTCCTCCATCAACTGCAATATTCATTATAAAGTACAGGGTGTTTCAAAAATGACCGGTATATTTGAAACGGCAATAAAAACTAAACGAGCAGCGATAGAAATACACCGTTTGTTGCAATATGCTTGGGACAACAGTACATTTTCAGGCAGACAAACTTTCGAAATTACAGTAGTTACAATTTTCAACAACAGATGGCGCTGCGGTCTGGGAAACTCTATAGTACGATATTTTCCACATATCCACCATGCGTAGCAATAATGTGGCGTAGTCACTGAATGAAATTACCCGAAACCTTTCACAACGTGTCTGGCGGAATGGCTTCACATGCAGATGAGATGTACTGCTTCAGCTGTTCAATTGTTTCTGGATTCTGGCGGTACACCTGGTCTTTCAAGTGTCCCCACAGAAAGAAGTCACAGGGGTTCATGTCTGGCGAATAGGGAGGCCAATCCACGCCGCCTCCTGTATGTTTCGGATAGCCCAAAGCAATCACACGATCATCGAAATATTCATTCAGGAAATTAAAGACGTCGGCCGTGCGATGTGGCCGGGCACCATCTTGCATAAACCACGAGGTGTTCGCAGTGTCGTCTAAGGCAGTTTGTACCGCCACAAATTCACGAAGAATGTCCAGATAGCGTGATGCAGTAATCGTTTCGGATCTGAAAAATGGGCCAATGATTCCTTTGGAAGAAATGGCGGCCCAGACCAGTACTTTTTCAGGATGCAGGGACAATGGGACTGCAACATAGGGCTTTTCGGTTCCCCATATGCGCCAGTTCTGTTTATTGACGAAGCCGTCCAGGTAAAAATAAGCTTCGTCAGTATACCAAATGCTGCCCACATGCATATCGCCGTCATCAATCCTGTGCACTATATCGTTAGCGAATGTCTCTCGTGCAGCAATGGTAGCGGCGCTGACGGGTTGCCGCGTTTGAATTTTGTCTGGATAGAGGTGTAAACTCTGGCGCATGAGACGATACGTGGACGTTGGCGTCATTTGGACCGCAGCTGCAACACGGCGAACGGAAACCCGAGGCCGCTGTTGGATCACCTGCTGCACTAGCTGCATGTTGCCCTCTGTGGTTGCCGTACGCGGTCGCCCTACCTTTCCAGCACATTCATCCGTCACGTTCCCAGTCCGTTGAAATTTTTCAAACAGATCCTTTATTGTATCGCTTTTCGGTCCTTTGGTTACATTAAACCTCCGTTGAAAACTTCGTCTTGTTGCAACAACACTGTGTTCTAGGCGGTGGAATTCCAACACCAGAAAAATCCTCTGTTCTAAGGAATAAACCATGTTGTCTACAGCACACTTGCACGTTGTGAACAGCACACGCTTACAGCAGAAAGACGACGTACAGAATGGCGCACCCACAGACTGCGTTGTCTTCTATATCTTTCACATCACTTGCAGCGCCATCTGTTGTTGAAAATTGTAACTACTGTAATTTCGAAAGTTTGTCCGCCTGAAAATGTACTGTTGTCCCAAGCATATTGCAACAAACGGTGTATTTCTATCGCTGCTCGTTTAGTTTTTACTGCCGTTTCAAATACACCGGTCATTTGTGAAACACCCTGTACAATAAGTAATGCAACACATTCCTTTTCTGAAACTGGGTTAGTTTTATCCAGGATTCTAGTGCACCGTATTATACCCCATTCTTTTGGCTACTAATTTCTGTTTTTCAAAGTAATTCTCCGTTCCATGCGACGCCCTTACGTGACCATACTGGGAGGGTCTGTTTGCCCACACGGTACCACTCCACCGGACGACGTTGAGGCCAGCGTCTTGCTGCATCAGTAACCCACGTACTAGTCCCCGAGGTGTGCATCATTCATTGGGTCAAACAGACGGTAGCCGGAAGGCGCGAGATCCGTGCTGTAGGGTGGAGGAAGAAGAGTCCAATGAAGTTCTGTGAGCTCCTCCCGGTTTGGCAGGCTGGTGTGAGACCTTACATTCTCATGGACCGGTTCCCTTCATTCACCGAAGTTAAGCGCTATGGAACTGGGCTAGCACTTGGATGGGTGACCATCCGGTCTGCCGAGCGCTGTTGGCAAGCGGGGTGCACTCAACCGTGAAGGTTACTTCACTGACAAGGGAACCTCCCCATCGCACCCCCCTCAGATTTACTTATAAGTCGGCACAGGGATAGGCCATGAAAAACTGAACACAGATCAATCGAGAAAACAGGAAGAAGTTGTATGGAACTATGAAAAAAATAAGCGAAATATACAAACTGAGTAGTCCGTGTCCAAGAAAAGCCACATCAAGGTACGTGTGCACTGATGAGCACCGTGGTCCCGTGGTTACCGCGAGCAGCTACGAAACGGAAGGTCCCTGGTTCAATCCTCCCTCGAGTGAAAAGTTTTAATTTTTTATTTTCAGACAATTATCAAAGTTCATGCACTCAGACATGATCAACTTCGCTCTCCAAATTCCAGGACATTTTCAGATTTGCTTGGACACATGCAGGATTTGACGGTCTACACACGGAAAAACTTGAAAACGTTAAAAACGTATGTTTTGACAGAGCACAGGGAAAACTGTGCGACTGTGAAACTTGCATTGATTTGTTGCAGTTTATGGGACAAACTCTTATGTCTTCATCACTTTTTTGGGAGTGATTATCACATCCACAAGAAAACCTAAATCGGGCAAGGTAGAAGAAACTTTTTAGCCATTCGCCAAGTGTGCAAGTTAGGTGGGTCGACAACATATTCCTGTAATGTGAAGCACATGCCGTCACCAGTGTCGTATAGAATATTTCAGACGTGTTTTCCTGTGGAGGAATCGGTTGACCTATGAATTTGCGATCAAATGTTTTCGGTTCCTATTGGAGAGGCACGTCCTTTCGTCTACTAATCGCACGGTTTTGCGGTGCGGTCGCAAAACACAGACACTAAACTTATTACAGTGAACAGAGACGTCAATGAATGAACGGTCGGATCGTAACTTTGCGAAAATAAAGTAAGTAAAATTTTTACTCGAGGGAGGACTCGAACCAAGGACCTCTCGTTCCACAGTTACTCACTCTAACCACGGGACCACGGCGCTCCTCAGCTTACATACTCCTTGATGTTGCATATCTTACACTTGGACTACTCAGTTTGTATAATTTGCTTATTTTTTCATAGTTACACACAACTTCTTCCTGTTTTCTCGATTGATCTGTGTTCAGTTTTTCAAGGCCTATCCACTGTGTCAATTTATAACTAAATCTGAGGGGGGTGCGATGGGGAGGTTCCCTTGTGAGAAGTAGCGGCTCTGGTCTCGTAAACTGACTTACGGCCGAGAGAGCGATCTGCTGGCCACCTGCCCCTACGTATCTGCATCCAGTGACGCCTGTTCGGACGGTGTTTAGTTCTTAGGGTTTTTTTTTACATTCTCATGAAGAAGAAGTTCGTTTTGGGTTTTTGTGCCGACGAACTTGTTCAAGTCGTTTCCTCAATTTTCTCGGGGTGGTACAATACATTTCAGAGCTGATTGCTGCACCTTGTGAGAGGACATTAAACACAGTAAGCCCTTCAGAGTCTCAGAAGACAGGGACCATGACCTAACCGGCTGAGCATGTGCCTCTGAAATTTTTCTTCGGAAGTGGTGTGGCGCCACTCAATGGACTGCCTGCCGTTCTAGTTCCGGTTCGAACTAATGAACCCATGTGGCATCGCCTGGCCTGGTCTGAATAAACCATTCCACTTCTTGGTGAACCACTATCATTAAGCTTCAGTCACAAGAGCCTGGATCGCACAAAGACAAAACTTTGTGATGTGCACTGAAGAGCCAAAGAAACTGGTACACCTGCCTAATATCGTGTAGGACCCTCGCGCGCACGCAGAAGCGCCTCAAGACGACGTGGCATGGACTCGACTAATGTCTGAAGTAGTGCTTGAGCGAATTGACACCATGCATCCTGCAGGGCTGTCCATAAATCCGTATGAGTACGAGGGGGTGCACATCTCTTCTGAACAGCACGTTGCAACGCATCCCAGATATGGTCCATAATGGTCATTTCTGGGGAGTTTGGAGACCAGCGGAAGTGTTTAAACTCAAAAAAGTGTTCATGGAGCCTCTCTGTAGCAATTCTGGATGGCCGGCCGCTGGTGGCCGAGAGGTTCTGGCGCTACAGTCTGGAACCGCGCGACCGCTACGGTCGCAGGTTCGAATCCTGCCTCGGGCATGGATGTGTGTGTTGTCCTTAGGTTAGTTAGGTTTAAGTAGTTCTAAGTTCTAGGGGACTTATGACCTCAGCAGTTGAGTCCCATAGTGCTCAGAGCCAACCAATTCTGGACGTGTGGTGTGTCGCATCCTCCTGCTGGAATTGCCCAAGTCCGTCGGAACGTTCAATGGGCATGAATGGATGCATGTAATCAGACGGGATGCTTACGTACGTCTCACCTGTAAGAGTCGTATCTAGAGGTATCAGGGATCCCATATCACTCCAATTCCACATGCCCCACACCACAACAGACCTTCCACCAGCTTGAACAGTCCCCTGCTGACATGCAGGGTCCACGGGTTCTTGAGGTTGTCTCCATATCCGTACACGTCCATCCGCTCAATACAATTTCAAACGCGACCGACCAGGCAACATGTTTCCAGTCATCAACAGTCCAGTGTCGAGGCGAGCGTTCGGGCGAGGCTTAAAGCTTTGTGTCCTGCAGTCATCAAGGGTACACGACTGGGCCTTCGGCTTCGAAAGCCGATATCAATGATGTTTCGTTAAATGGTTCCCAAGCTGACACTTGTTGATGGCCCGGCATTGAAATCTCCAGAAATTTGAACGATTGTCGTCAGTCGTCTTTGGTCCCGTTCTAGCAGGATCTCTTTCCGGTCGCAGCGATGTCGGAGATTTGATGTACTACAAAATTGTTAAGGCTTTCGTGGCCACTTGTTGGCAAACTGCCTATTGGCTTCTGTCTCGGGGCCGGCCGCGGTGGTCTCGCGGTTCTAGGCGCGCAGTCCGGAACCGTGCGACTGCTACGGTCGCAGGTTCGAATCCTGCCTCGGGCATGGCTGTGTGTGATGTCCTTAGGTTAGTTAGGTTTAAGTAGTTCTAAGTTCTAGGGGACTGATGACCACAGCAGTTGAGTCCCATAGTGCTCAGAGCCATTTTTTCTGTCTCGGGTTCTTCGGCCGACGTTCATCTAATGATTTTTCTGACAGTGCCAGCCACTCGTGCTGGCGAAACGTCAGAAAAATCATTTGATGTACTACCGTATTTCTGATATTCACGGTCCACTCGTGAAATGGTCGTACAGGAAAATCCCCACTTCGTCGCTACCTCGGAGATTCTGTGTCCCACCGCTAGTGCGCCGACTACAACCCCACGTTCAAACTCACGTAACTCTTGATAACCAGCGATTTTAGCAGCAGTAACCAACATAACAACTGCCCCAGACGCTTGTTGTCTTATATAGGCTTATATTAGAACAAATAAGCCCTCGGTCGCAAATATTAAGTCAAAATTGACCTGGTTTCGACGCTACTATGAGCGTCGTCTTCAGAATTAGACTAACTGTTCTAAAACACATTAAGTATATAATACATTAATAAAATTAAAGCTTGTACTGACTGGAAAAAGATGCAGTACTTACAAGTCACATATTAAAGAAGATCTAAGCCGGAAAGGCGACGTCATGAATAGTTGTAAGTAAGATGGCGAGCCGCTAAGGGCTGCTCGTACTTTAGTGAACCAGGGTTGCAACATTTTGTGAACTTTGTATTTTTTGTTGTTGTTGTTCTAATAAAACCCCATGTCATTCCAAGTATGTGTGTCAATTTTTACCTCTCTATCTACATTATTCCGTGGTTTATTAAGTTTTCAAATTTATACTGACTTTTTGATCACCCGGTATGTCGCCACGTGTTCTACCAAAGACGTGAGTTCGAACAAAGATGTAACATTTCATGAAACACGACTGCTAAGTACCACAAGTAAATGCACATAACAAAACGCTACCGTGTAATTATGCAAAGGCGACCTAATGTCCCAGCAAATAATCCGCAAGATGCAGCTACACCTTGCCGATTTCGAGAACACAAGACAAGCATTTATATTTACCGGCCGTAAGTTTTGTATACGACGGCAGGTCGTCTTTGCCCATAAAACCACGCCGAGAAAACCAAGACAGTAATTTTCCTTCTCGCTGGAATGAAATACGCGTATCGCACGGCGTGCTAGAAGTAATGTAGCGACGCAGTGGGTCGGCAGCTGGTTTAATTTTTTAGTGTGGTGGGCTGAGGTACGCGTGGCTCCAGGTATATGAGCGGAGTCGTGGACAAAGGCGGTCAGGTAACACGCGTGCCAGCTGACCAGTAGGGCAGGCAGGCCGGACACTGTGTGTAGGGTCAGACGACCTCTGACCCCTGGGCCCGGGCCGTGCCGGCCGAGGCCAGCCCGGCTGATTTGTGGGGCTGTGTCCTGGCCCCAGGTAGCGGCCGACACACACACACACACACACACACACACACGGGGAGGCCGCAGTAATTTGTGCTTTGTGCAGCCTGTCGGCACGGGACACGGCCCCAATGGAAGCTCCCATACCGGTTCTGTGGGCACGCGCTCGGAGGAACGCGACCCAGAGCGTGCGTCCATACAGTCCAAACTGTCGAGCGAGGAGTGTACGTCACGCGGAATGAGGTGCTACCAGTCGAGAACGCTACAGATCGCGAGCAGGCACGCACAGTCTGTCACCGCGAGGGGCAGTCGAAAGGTAATGCCACCTATTTCATTTCATTTACTTTTTTATTTTGCAAAAAAGAAAATTACATCTTGATAAGATATTCACTATCAGGAGGGTGATTTGGTAGGTCTAGTAAAAAAGCAGGGAAAAACGTTTGTTTCTGAGCCGTGTATCGACTCGTGCTACACCTTGTGTTTAGATTGCATTGGTTTTCTTTTTCTTCCCCTGACATGTTTGTTTGATATGTTGTCTGTCATTAAGTGGCTCTTTGGTTGTCTTTTCACTCTGCTATCGATATCTGCGTTTTTGCGTCCGGGAAACTTGTTGTGTACATAGTTCCGCGTAGTCAGCGCGTTCACAACTTTCCCACTAGAGCGCGCCCCGCTAAGCACAACAGCGCAGGCGCAGCGCTCGTTCGTCTCCGCACTAAGAGATGGCGCTGCCATAGAGACGGACCAAATTCTGCTTCCGCCGATCCGCGTATTAATATGTCTCGCAGCCAATGAGATTGCTGCTAATGCTTCGACCATAAATATAATAGACTGGCCCTGACGTCATTTTCGTGGCTGCAACATCTCTGGGCTAAAGTCACGTGAATGTTGGCAAAACATGGTTGTTTCGTGTTGCGTTTATGGCTGTACTCAGCGTTTTGTCGGGGAAAATGACATTACATTTCACGTGTGTTTCTATGATAGTGCAGATGCGTTTATTGAAATCTGCTGAAGTGACTTTTATGTGTTTTTTACACTTGAAATAGAGTATCACGTAAATTAAAGTGTTGAAAGTGATGCCTGTAAAGTCAGACTCATATTACATTTTGGAAAGAATCTATGATAATTCGGTTAGAGGAATAAGTACAACTGTTTCTCGTTCCTACTCATAGGTTCCCTAAGGATGAAAATCGAAGGCAGCTTTGGATACAGGCCCTGAAACGGAAAAACTTTAAGCCATCTGCACACACGCGCCTTTTTGTGTATACAAGTGAGATTATAATAAGGTAAGAGCACCTACAGTCGATACATGAGGAGAATTTTTTTCTACCTTCTAATACTATTAAATAAATGTAGGCTCCAAAATTATTTTCTGAAACTTCAAAGTCTCACCTTTCATCTAAAATATCATTTTTTTAAACTGATACTTTAAACTTTTGTTGAAATAGTAGGAACTGAACCTTTGAAGTGCACCTAAAATTGATACTCTAAAATGGACTTGCTCCTAAAGTCGACAATTTTGACAAAGTTGACATAATTCCCGTATGCTATTTTCTTTTATAAGTAACTAGAGCTCAAAACGCAGCGAATTCAATGTTTAAAGTCTTGACACGAGCCCACTCTTACTGTTTAAAAGAATTCTAACGACATTTAACTTTAATTGATAGTTTATAGTAATTTCGTCCCGCTGCCCACCAGAGGGGCGTTCGATGTATTTGTTAGATTTTATAAATGGTACTGCGAACAAATCCAGGTCAAATGTAGTTCTGACATAATTTTAAGCAAATAAGAAAGTAATTTTTGTTGGAAGCGTTTGGCAGTCAATTGAGAAATGTGGGTAAAATACGATACAAACAAAGGATGGCAGACCGCTGATTTGATATCCCGCCACGTTTTGCCAACAGTCACGTGGTTTATGTTGGAGCCACACTAGCCCTATAGCTTCTGCACAGCAAGGCCAGTCTACTAGTATCTATGGTCGAAGTGCTAATGTAGAACCTTTTCTCCTCGCGGATCACACACGCGCGGTGATACCTGAACGCTCGAGGTATTATAACGAGCGTACAGGCCTCCGATTTGTCAGTTTGCATTAGTCTGTAGTCAAGTTTCAGTCAGCGCCTAATACGATTATCATATTCCTGTACATAGCCATGAAGATAAATGAATACACTTTGTCAAGTATCAGAGATACGAGAGAATAAGATTCACGTACCAAGACCAAGGGAACTTCAGATTGTTCAAATGGCTCTGAGCACTATGGGACTTAACAGCTATGGTCATCAGTCCCCTAGAACTTAGAACTACTTAAACCTAACTAACCTAAGGACATCACACAACACCCAGTCATCACGAGGCAGAGAAAATCCCTGACCCCGCCGGGAATCGAACCCGGGAACCCGGGCGTGGGAAGCGAGAACGCTACCGCACGATCACGAGCTGCGGACTTCAGATTGTTAGTTGTAAACAGCATCCAGAATCAAGTTACGTAATGTCTACGTTTTTTTATTATTTAAATAAATGTGTGTGAAAATTAATCAAGTTCTGTTTAAAGTTGGTCACCGTCAATGTGCTACTCTAAGCGTGCAAGTGGCATTTCTATCGTCTGACCTAACGGCAGAAGATAAACAAGCCACGATAAGACCACGAGACATATTGCTGACACACGCCTACTTCGTTAGAGCGACAAGTCAAATAATCTGATGGTGTGTGTACCGAAGGTCTTACAGTACGCACACCACAAAACTGCTATGGAGCAAGTGAGATCTTTCACCGGTGGTAACTTCGTGTGGTGGCGCGGAAGTAGGGGCGTGCGCTCAGAGTGTGGTGGACACGGGAGGGCAGTGTGGCTGGCCAGCGCGGACCAGGCGTGGTCGGTTGTACCGAGTCGCCACGTGATGTATGTCGGTTGCGTGTAACGAGCTGGTGGAGTTGACGGAACAGCTCCCCGCGGGTGGGTTGTTTACAGAATCGCCCCACGAGTAGTTGCTGTTCATTTCACCTTGGTGGGACGTTAACGAGCTTCTTTAAGTCCTCCGTTTCAACACTTGAGTTTAAAAAGGAGACACCTTGTTGTGTCTATTTCATACAGCATAGACACAATGAGGTAGCTAGGTGCACGCTAAACTAACGCAGACGGGCTTGAAGTTCTGGAACATGAGACTTATTAATGAATAAGAGGAAAAGTACGTAGATGCGTTTAATACTTATCTTTATTCTCTTGTTGGAATACATCTCTCTTGAATATTAGTACGCTATTAGCACTGATACAATTGGCGCCTTGCTAGGTAGTAGCTATGGACTAAACTGAAGGCTATTCTATCTGTCTCTCGGCAAATGAGAGGAAAGCTTCGTACGTCTGGTCGCAAGCTATGTCGTCCGTACAACTGGGGCGAGGTCCAGTCCGTGTCTTGTGACCTGCCATGTGGTGGCGCTAGGATTGCGATTACACAGTGGCGACACGCGGGTCCGACATGTACTACAGGACCGCGGCCGATTTAAGTTACCACCTAGCAAGTGTGGTGTCTAGCGGTGACACCACACACCTAACATGAAGAAGCGGTCACTACCCGTCAACGTTGCAGAGAAGACGTGAACTCCGGTGACAGAGCGTGTTGTCGCGTGACCGTGGCGTGTCGGGTACGCTGGCGACGCGTGCGCGGTCGAATGTGTGGATCCTTGCCATCGGAGGTCGTGTACTGCCTGTTCGAGCATAACTGCAAGTTAAGTTAGTGGAAGGTTTAATCATTAGGTGATAAGTTTGCGTAACCAGTGTCTTTTCTGCCTTGTGGCCTCCGGCGATCGGGTTTCCTGTCACCGGCACCGGTGTAATTGAAGACAGTGTTCTTTCCTCCTCCTCTCGTTACTGCCTGATGGCCCGCATCTCGTGGTCGTGCGGTAGCGTTCTCGCTTCCCACGCCCGGGTTCCCGGGTTCGATTCCCGGCGGGGTCAGGGATTTTCTCTGCCTCGTGATGGCTGGGTGTTGTGTGATGTCCTTAGGTTAGTTAGGTTTAAGTAGTTCTAAGTTCTAGGGGACTGATGACCATAGCTGTTAAGTCCCATAGTGCTCAGAGCCATTTGAACCATTTTACTGCCCGATGGGAGGTGCAGTTTTGGCAGTTTAATTGTTTCCCTATTTTGTCGTGTGTTATGAGTAAATTCATGCTTCTTGTTGGTTGATCATGTGGTCGCTCATTCAGGACTGTGTGGTGTAATGTTTCCTTGCACGAGGTTAGCTCTAATTCTGTCAGCACGTTAAGCCATCTTATTACAAGTTTTCGCTGGCTAAAAGTCGGTGCAGTGACCAGCCTGAGAGTGGCAATTATGTTTACGGGCGTATTTAAATTGGTCAGTATTCTGCCCAGCCTGAGCATCCCTGAGTGGATGATTTGTAGCCGCCTTACACGGGTCTGCCATACCTTTATGTTCTAATGATATTCCAGGACACTTTTGTTTAAAAACCTTTTTAAATTCCTTCATTGCCAGTAATCGTGTGATTGCTGAGACCTTTGTTTCTTTTTATGGCGGTGTTGGTAGCTTCACTACCTCACCGTACTTTATTAACAATGTTCTGCATTTACTTTAGTAGCCTGAGTACTAATGTTCTTTAAATTTTTTAAAACTGTTGTATTGCTATAAATTACTTGATTACCGTTAACGGCGTGTTTTAAAAGGCTGTTATTGCCGTACTGTTAGCTTCTGTGTGTTTTTTTAAAATTAAGCTGTTGTATTGCTATAAATGACTTGACTGCCATTTTTAAAAGAAATTTTAAACTGTTGCATTGCTGTAAATTACTTGATTGCCATTAGCGGCGTGTTTAAAAGGCTGTTTATTGCCGTACTAGTTTCTATAAGACATCAATAAGACGTTTGTGTGTGAAAATGTCAACTCGACAGTAAACTACTAGAAATTGGGCCCCGTTTCCCAACTTGTGGTGTGGCTTGTAGTAACCGTAACCAATGTGTGTGTCAGTTGCGTAAACAGCACACCTTATTTCATTGAGGGATATACGCTTGGTCCAACGATCATCCACCTTTTACATCCCATCGGAAAAATAGATCCTGACAAACTCTGCAAAATACTCGTTGATCGCAATTATCAGTTTCTCATTTGATGAAAAATGCTTCCGAGCAAGCCGAAGTTTGAAGTTAGGGACCAGGAAGAAGTTATCTGGAGCTAAGTGTGGTGAATAGGGTGGACGAGCAACCAGTTCAAAGCTCAGTTCATGCACTTTCGCCATTGTTATCGCTGGTCTGGGATGCTGCCCTATCCTGGTGAAAGAGTTCCAACCTTGTTCTTTTTTCAGCCAACACCAGATTCTAACGATCGAACGTTGCATCATAATAGGGTTCAATTATGGTTCTGCCTTTTTCCAATTAACGTACGACGATTTTTCCTTGAGAATCTCAAAAACAATGTCCATTACCTAATCATCTGACAAAATGCTCTTTGCCTTTTTCAGTGCACTTTCAGCAAAATTTATCCGTTGTTTTACAAAAAAAAAAAAAAAAATGGCTCTGAACACTATGGGACTTCACATGTATGGTCATCAGTCCCCTAGAACTTAGAACTACTTAAACCTAACTAACCTAAGGACATCACACAACACCCAGTTATCACGAGACAGAGAAAATCCCTGACCCTGTCGGGAATCGAACCCGGGAACCCGGGCGTGGGTAGCGAGAACGCTACCGCACGACCACGAGATGCGGGCGTTGTTTTACAGCCTTTGACTCTGGCGTTGGTAGTGCTGGATCCAGGTTTTACCAACAGTCACAAGTCGGCGGAAAACGCCTTGTGATCAAAAATCGCTAGACGTTGTGTTGAAATGTTGTGTCGGATGCGCTTTTGGGCGACTGTGAGCTATCGCGGCACCATTTTCGTACACAGCTTCTTTATAGCCAATTGTCCATGCAGGATAATATGCACTCGCGCAATCTCACGAAATTTAGTCGGCGGTCGTCCTTTCCCACGCCACGGATTTTTGTCAATGGTTTTCCCTGTTTAAGTTCGACTGGACGACCGCTGTCCGGCTACGTTCAAATTCATTAATCCAAAAGTAAATGGTCTTCAGTGATGGTGCAGAGTCCATGTGAACTTCATCCGATTCTGTTTTGATCTGCGTGGCAGTTTATTAACAACATGAAACTCGGTTTTCTCCATTTTCAGTCGCAGTCAACACACTGACCAATTCAGACAGCTATCAACAATGAACTATACATCGAACAATTTTGAAACTCTTTATACGATCTTTGGAAAAAGCAAGCCTACCAACCACAAAGGCTCAACAAAAATGTTCTTTTCTTTCATGGAAATTTAGCGTCGTAATGTGTCACTTTTCAATGCAATCGTCATCATTAAATTACAGACAGATATCGTTAACATCTTCTTGCTGCATAATTCTTGAACACATTCTCGGTTCAAAAATAACTTGAGAGCAAAAAGCTTCCGCCCGTGATTCAGCGCGGTTTTAGGAAACATCGTTCTTGCGAAACCCAGCTTCCCCTTTTCTCTCTTGATATCCTGAGAACTTTGGATGAAGGAGAACAGGCAGAGTCCATATTCCTAGACTTCCGAAAATTATTTGATAAATTGCCCCACTGCGGACTGTTGAAGGTACGAGCATATGGAATAGGCTCCCAGGCTCGAAGACCTCTTAAGTGACAGAAGACGGCGAGTGCTCAGCAGTGGCAAAGGTATCGTCAAGAGCGCGGCAGGGAAGTGTGGTAGGACCAGCGTTATTTTCTGTACACTTAAATGGTCTGGTGGACATGGTGGTTAGCAATCTGCGGCTGTCTGCTGATGATACTGTGGTATACGGTTAGGTGTCGAAGCTGAATGGCTGTAGGAGGATACAATGAGAGGCACCCACATGCCTTGCTCATACTGTGGCATCAAGCAGTCAGGCCTGCAAGATGAGTGGTCTGCCAAGCGAGTGGATTCATTCTTATTTATCGAGTAACATGAACTCTAGTACTCACAATTAAGTTACAAGTTATCCTCCTATATGATTAATACGCAACGGAAACTCCCATCTGACTATCAGTGATTTACAGAACTCTGACTGTTCACTACGCACTGGCAATACCACATTTTCTTTTTGTCTTTCATTTAACGGCTTTTATCAACACGTGGCCACCGCACTGAATATGAATGGCGCACACATTATAAATTCGGGACATCATGACAACATACAATTCGAAGGAAAAGTCCACCAATCTTTTTCTTTTCACTATCTTATTTATTCCGATAAATTCTATAACCTCAACACACAAATTCTATAACCTACAACAATAACACATGCGAAATTCCGCCCAGTGGGCATGGCTTTAGATTGGTGAATCTCTATATTATGGTCTCGTAATTATTTAATGCTACAGTGCACTTTCTGGATAGGATGGTGGATCTTTTATTATTTCTCACACTTCGACTCTCACAATCATCATCACGAAACTTTCCTCCAGACCGAGCGGCACCGAAGGAACAGGCATAATGGCTCTGAGCACTATAGGACTCAACTGCTGTGGTTATCAGTCCCCTAGAACTTAGAACTACTTAAACCTAAGTAACCTAAGGACATCACACACATCCATGCCCGAGGCAGGATTCGAACCTGCGACCGTAGCAGTCCCACGGTTCCGGACTGCGCGCCTAGAACCGCGAGACCACCGCGGCCGGCAAGAACAGGCATAACCCACTAATATTTTGAAACTACCTTGCTACTCTCCCATGCAAACCACACATACCCAAATTACATGACATACACCACACAACAATATGAGATACTACACAGAGAATAGTCACAACATTATCACTTTCAGCTTTCCCACTTCAATTAGTATTTATCCCAGTTTCACACGACACTGCCCCACTTCGTAATTCTACTTTCCTACTATGAACTCTGCAGATATATGCACTTCTTCCTGTGCAATGCAAGCCAAGTGGCGTTTCTGGATAGACGGCCGACTCACCTTGCTTCTCTCTCAGAGTTTGAATCTAGCGTCACACGGAATCATATCACGCAAAGTAATATTAAGAACGTATTCATCACACACGCGAGTCCTCAACTGATAGCATGGACGAGTACTTATCTTTGTCCTTTGTCTCATACACAGATTGAGACTCTCACAGTACTCACCACGTGGAAGTACTCGTCTCTAATTTCAAGTCCTGCACACGCCATTTCTTAAATATTTCAACTTATGGTACACACGCTAGTAATTCAGCTTAACTTAAGCACACGGAAGTATTTCAACTTATTGCTCTACGTGGTTTCATTATGACCGTTGGTCACTTCCGAAGATTACTACGATCCCATTAATATTACCTGCCTGACATTTAATTCTCCCCACAAAAGTTCCTGAAATAGAGAAATTATTATTTCAAACTACTCTTAAATATTCCACATGCATACCATGTCTCCACTCTTTTGTCATTATGGAGCACAACTAAAACAGGTCTTAACAGCACAAGATCCAGCGGCAGAGTGCTGAAACGTGGCCGTTCTTTAGGTTCTCTCACACCTCTGTCGAAGTGGGGGAGCAACCTGCTACCGTATTGGTCAGCCTCATTTCAGGCGCTCAAAGCTCAGGTAAATTTCATCTCTTTGGTCCCACCAAAGGTGGCCAAAGGATCGTCTCAAAGATGATCATATATTCACATTCACTATCTGCAGTTAGCAGACGACTATACATTCATTCATTTCACAGATCTCACCAAACTGGATGTAGGGATTTACTTTGTGGGAGTGCACATGTGATCAATTAAATAAATAAATTGTCATTCTTTCCCACACTGGTATCCGGCTTCGCTGTATTAATTGAAATTGAGTTAGTTTTACAAAAAAAAAGTGTTGTTCTGACAAAAATAATGAAGTATGTTGTACCTATTTTCAATGTCAGGCGGTACTGTACCCTTTCAACAAGACGACTTAGACAAAATATCTGGTTGGTGTGGTGAATGGCAGCTAGCTCTAAATGTAGAAAAATGTAAGTCAATGCAGATTCACCAGGTAAACAAACCCATAATTATTGCTTGTGTCTTGCGTGACACAGTCAAGTCGACGAAATATCGGAGTGTAACGCTGCTAAGCGATACAAAATGGAACGAGCATGTAAGAACTATGGTAGGGAAGGTGAATAGTCGACTTTGGTTTATTGGGAGAATTTTAGGAAAATGTGGTTTACTTGCAAACGAGACAGAATGTGTAGGACACTAGTGCGACCCATTCTTAAGTACTGCTCGAATGTTTGGGATCCGTACGAGCGTACGAGGTCGGATTAAACGAAAAAATCGAAGCAATTCAGGGTCAGGCTGCTAGATGTAGTACCAGAAGGTTCGAACAACACGCAGATATGACGGAGATGCTTCGAGAACTCAAATGCGAATTGCTGGAGAGAAGACGAAGACTTTTTTTTAGGTATACTATTGAGAAAATTTAGAGGGCCTGTATTTGAAGCTGAACGATTCTACTACCGCCAACTTACATGTCGCGTAAGGATCACGAGGACAAGTGAAATTAGGGCTGGTACGGAGGCGTGTAGACAGTCGTTTTTCCCTCGCTTCATTTGCGAGTGGAACAGGAAAGGATATGAATATTGGTCACTACAGGGTACCCTCCGCCAAGCACCGCAGGGTGGCTTCTGGAGTATGTATGGAGATGTAGATCATTGTCCATAGTTTTCTTTTTTGACCACTCTGGAACGCGACACCTATGCGGTAGAAATCATGGTCCTGTTTCCTTGGCCACTGGCGCACATAATTTTTTCAAGGTCTCCACTTCTTCACAGTGATTGCGGCTCCCGCCCCCTCATGAGCTTCTTTGAGTGGGTCTTTTAAAACGACGTCATAGTCGCCGTTGACTGTAGACAGTATTCACTACTGCAGCTTCGACCTCAAGGCCGTTATCAAGTGGTACACTGCAAAAGACAGTGCCTCAGCATTTGTCAAACTTTAAAAAATCTTCCGACGTGTACACAAATGTCATCCTCGTGTGCGAGCCTCTTGATAAACAACTGATCTTGTACATTGTTTGTAAACAATAGTTTGGCAGGATTTATGTTGAGGCTAGGTATGGTGGTACAGTGCTCGACCGCTACGATGACATGGGCACGTGTGGGAGGGTTTTTTTAAATTCTGAGATGTGCTGAAAAACTGTGTTTTCCAGTACACCACTTGGGAATCACCTTGAGGCCGAAACTGCAGTATTGAAAAAAAAAAAAAATACATTCCACTGACAATGGCGACTACGACATGGAGCATCTAAAAGCACTAGTGCCATCACAAACTAAAGATGATCGAGGTCAGAAGTTTTCGATATCGAAATTAATAATCAAAGATTGAGGTAGTATAAACTCTGTACTTCTGTTTTTTGACAATTGAGAGAGGATGATTCCATGCAGAATCAAACAGAAACCACCATCTCTATTTATAAGGTTACTTGTTAATTTAATTTCGACGGCTTCCTTAGTAACACTATCCCTACAGTTGGAAGTGCATGCTAGACTCTCCGTGTTGTTATATTGCATAGGATGGCCGGTGCTAAGACAATGTCCTGCAACGGTGGATTTGCTCGGCTGTTGTAAGCGTGTGTGCCGCTTATGCTCAGTACACCGGTCCTTCACAGCCCTGGTTGTCTGGACAATATACAACATTCCACAACTGCAAGGAATACGGTAGACACCCATCTTGCGCAAACCAGGATCATTCTTTACGGAACCGGGAAGGACCCTGATACTAGATGATGCTCGAAAAATACTTCACATCGTATTTCCGCAAAATACCACCAATTCTGATGGAAATATTCGATGCGTAAGGCAGAAAGGCCGTAGGCTTTGGTGCCACCTAGTTATTATCATCACTCACCAGGTACACAGTTGATCGATAGTGCAACCCAACTCTAATCTGCCTTTCACTATAACCATTCTGGCAAAGTATTTGAATAATGATAACTGAACCGAGCAGAAACTGAGAGCCACACACCGCCCCTCACCCCGACACCATCACCCACACAGAATTGAATTCTGACCCACATCTGATGCACACAGGTCTCATGAAAATAACCTGTATGTGCAATAGTGGGAAAACAACCCGTACCTGTATGCAACTCGCTACACCAGACAACTCATTATGGGGAGTAGTGATGTCCCACGCCATTCAGCGTTGGTAGAAGACTAATGATCAAGTGTTGAGAAAGCCTTTCGAAACATAAGTTTTGAGTTGCTCTGAAATATGTCTAGCAGCACATGGAGGGGCATCGAACTGTGCGCAAGGCGTAGTGGTGCACACACCGGTCCGCCGAATAATTAGCTTTAACGTCCGTATGTATCTAATATATAGGTATGAGAGGTGGCATGAGCCCCCTCTCATATTTCTATCTTACGATTCTCCTCTCTAATTGCATGCGGTGGAAAGCTGCTATTCCTTCACACCCGGACTTCCCACGCAGCGTCTCTCGTCACCCGGGTGGTCCGGTGACAGGCGGGCTCTGCGGATCTCGAGAGGGTTAAGCCTACGCGTGTGAGGGAGTCGAGTGAATGCTTTCCAGACGCCTACATTGTCAAGAGACACGCCCGCAGGGGCCTGAAGTAGCGGCTGGGCTAGAGGTTCCGTTACTTCGCAGAAACTTAGCGAAAACACTTTCTGGCGGGCTACCAGCGAGGCGTGGGAATGACTTGTGTACCCAGGCAGTTGTGGCGGGAAAATTCCCGCGCTTTCTGCAAAATAGTAACGGTGATTGGTTTGCTCAGGGCATAGCTCCGTGACGTAGCAAAATCAGCGCAGAAATTGGCGCCAAGAATCTCCATTGGTGGGATGGTAGTGCTCCGGCAATGGAGTGGAATTCTCCGCCGGTTTTGGAGTTGCTGATTGGAACGTTTAACCACGGCCACTGTCGTGGGGGCGGGAATGTTCTGTGTTCGGCCTGTACGGGTGCTCAGGGGTAGTCGGCTCTCGCCTTTCGGTCGAGGACGTCGAAGCAACCAGCCATCGCCGCCGATACGCCAGATCGTGTTCTGGCAGTTAAGAAGACAGTTTGGTAATGTATGTCCGCAGCACCGGCAGATAGGGATTTTCCTAGGTGATAATCAGAGCTCAGCAGAGCGCGCCTGTTCGTCTTTTTCTAACTTTGTTCTGTCTTGAGTAGCAGCAATTACTGTTGGGTTAGCTGTGTGTCTCTCTTGAGATTTGAGTGGCAAGGAATTGGCTCCACATACCACTTCGTCTTAAACCTCACGATCTAGTTTAGGGACAACTTCACCTTTACAGTGTTTGTATGAGTCTCCAATTTGAGCCAATTTGATGTATTATAAATATTTCATGTGTTTTTTTTATTATTTTGTGTTTAGTTTTAATAAATCATATTGTTATTTTGGACAGAACTTTCATTCTGTTAATCGGTAGAGCAACCCATCATTTCTCACTATGTTAATGAAACCTTCGTTTATTTAACTTATTTATCAGACTAAATTATTGCAGGTGCCAAACTCTCTTGTACTCCACTGGCAGGGTTGATTAGAGTCAGTTCGCGTGTTTTTTTTTTTTTTTTATCCTTGTGCAACAGCAAAAGTCGGAGTTAGAATAGGGGGGGGGGCTTAGAGCATCATTTACATATGTAGATTCTAGAAGAATTTAGTGTCAAATACACTGCTAGCCCCGGCACCTCGCAGGTACACTGAAGCGCCAGAGAAACTCGTATAGGCATGCGTATTCAAATACAGAGATGTAAACAGGCAGAATATGGCGCTGTGGTCGGACAACAAGTATCTGCCACAGTTGTTAGATCTGTTACTACTGCCACAATGGCAGGTTATCAAGATTTAAGTGAATTTGAACGTGATGTTATATTCGGCGCCAGAGCGATGGGACACAGCATCTCCGAGGTAGCGATGAAATGGGGATTTTGCCGTACGACCATTTCACGAGTGTACCGTGAATATCAGAAATTCGGTAAAACATCAAATCTCCGACATCGTTGCGGCCAGAAAAAGATCCTGCAAGAACCGGACCAACAACGACTGAAGAGAATCGTTCAGCTTGACGGAAGTGGAGCCCTATCGCAGATTGCTGCAGATTTCAATGCTGGGCCATCAACAAGTGTCAGCGTGCGAGCCATTCAACGGAACATAACGATATGGGCTTTCTGAACCGAAGGCCAACTCGTGTATCCTTGATGACTGCGCTACACAAACGCCTCTGCGTCCGTCGTCATCGATATTGGATTGTTAATGACTGGAGACATGTTCCCTGGTCGGACGAGTCTCGTTTCAAGTTGTATCGAGCAGGTGGGCCTGTACGGGTATGAAGACAACCTCTTGTATCCATTGCATGTCAGTAGGCGACTGTTCAAGCTGGTGATGCCTCTGTAATGGGGTGGAGCGTGTGCAAACAGAGTGATATAGGACCCGTGATGCGTCTACATACGGCCCTGACAGGTGACAAGTACTTAAGTATCCTATCATATCGACTGCATTCATTCATGTCCATTGTGCTTCCCTGGGCAATTTAAGCATGACAATGCGACACCCCACGGGCCCAGAATTGCTACAGAGTGTCTCCAGGAACCCTTTTCTGAGTTTAAACACTTCCGCTGGCCAGCAAACTCTCCAGACATGAACATTATTGAGCATATTTGGGATTACTTGCAACGTGCTGTTCAGAAGAGATCTCTACCCCGTCGTACTTTTACCGTTTGTGGACAGGCCTGCAGAATTCATAATGTCAGTTCCCACCAGCACTACTTCAGACATCAGTCCAGACCGTGCCACGTTGTGGTGCGGCACTTCTGCGTGCTCGCTGGGGCCCTACACGATATTAGGTTGGTGTACTAGTTTCTTTGGCTCTTCAGTATATACCGGGTGATCAAAAAGTCAGTATAAATTTGAAAACTGAATAAATCACGGAATAATGTAGATAGAGAGGTACAAATTGACACACATGCTTGGAATGACTTGGGTTTTATTAGAACCAAAGAATTACAAAAGTTCAAAAAATGTCCGAGAGGTGACGCTTCATCTGATCACAATAGCAAAAATTAGCATAACAAAGTAAGACAAAGCAAAGAGGATGTTCTTTACAGGAAATGCTCAATATGTCCACCATCATTCCTCAACAATAGCTGTAGTCGAGGAATAATGTTGTGAACAGCACTGTAAAGCATGTCCGGAGTTATGGTGAGGCATTGGCGTCGGATGTTGTCTTTCAGCATCCCTAGAGAAGTCGGTCGATCACGATACACTTGCGACTTCAGGTAACCCCAAAGCCAATAATCGCACGGACTGAGGTCTGGGGACCTGGGCGGCCAAGCATGACGAAAGTGGCGGGTGAGCACACGACCTCACCAAACGACGCGCGCAAGAGATCTTTCACGCGTCTAGCAATTTGGGATTTTTTTTTTTTTGTTCTAATAAAACCCGCCGGCCGCGGTGGTCTCGCGGTTCTAGGCGCGCAGTCCGGAACCGTGCGACTGCTACGGTCGCAGGTTCGAATCCTGCCTCGGGCATGAATGTGTGTGATGTCATTAGGTTAGTTAGGTTTAAGTAGTTCTAAGTTCTATGGGACTGATGACCACACCAGTTGAGTCCCATAGTGCTCAGAGCCACTTGAACCATTTAATAAAACCCCATGTCATTCCAAGCATGTGTGTCAGTTGTTACCCCTCTATCTACATTATTCCGTGGTTTATTAAGTTTTCAAATTTATACTGACTTTTTGATCACCCGGTAGTTCACGAGAGATGACATCATAAACACTGAGATGCGTAAAGAAGTGCCGCAACGTGCGTGACGTTTTAATATATTTATTCTTTACTGCTAAGACACTCTTACAGTCGACACAACGAAATCGCTGACTCTTGTGGGCGCTTTTGACAGCTTTCAACTGCGAAGCGCAAATGGTTATAGGCGAAAGCAACAGGCGCCTACAGAGCTATGAAGACGCATTGCCACAGAGATGTTTACTAAATGGCGTTGCAGATACGCAAAGCAATAGGGCCCAGCGTACGGAAACTGTACGATTCTAATAGAAAATTGGCAGAATGAATACGTGGGCAATACCGTGTTTGTCAGCTAATATGCACACACTACTCTGTCTGTTCCCTAGGGCTACGCGCACTTCTCTGACACCCTGTGCTACATGAGACTTGCGTGAACTACTTGGCTCTCGTGTCGGTTCTCCGCGCACGGCATGGAGTCTGTAGAGTCCCCGAGTTTAAAGCAGAGAGTGATGGGGGTTTGGTAGAGACGGCCGTGGTTTTCGCACTCGCGCCTCGCGGCAGCTGCGCCCTGTGCTGTGCTGAGTGGGGAGGGTGGGGTCCGCCATTGTGGTGACCCGCCAGCTGCTGACCAATGGCTTCCCGCCTGCGGGGGTGAGCTGACCACACCCTCCAGGCTCCCCGCGTCTGGGCGCGAGCGAGGGGACGCGGGCGGCCATGTGTGAGCGCCTGGGGTGAAGTGGTTCGTCTAGAACAGCTACACTGGAACTCCATTCGCTTAGCATTCGCAGTATTATCTTTTGGGGTCCACGAGATTTGATGGGGCAGAGGACTTACCCCCTTATGTTGAACGTATGAACGGTTTTCCTTTCTCTTCATCGAACTGTGTTTTCATTACGTTTCATCCATCATGGTGAGAACTGTTGTCGGAGTGGTATCATAATTTTTACGCCAAATTTTTGTGGAATAGAACCCCTGAAGAGAATCTGCTACATCTCGTTTGTATTATAATTGCGAGTAGCGTTCAGCAAGTAATGCAACACATTTTTCCTTGAAGGAGGTGATTTATTCAGGATTCAGATACATCATATTATTGGCTAAATGGCTCTGACAAGGGAACCTCCCCATCGCACCCCCCTCAAATTTAGTTATAAGTTGGCACAGTGGATAAGCCTTGAAAAACTGAAAACAGATCAATTGAGAAAACAAGAAGTTGTGTGGAACTGTGAAAAAATAAGCAAAATGTACAAACTGAGAAGTTCACGGGAAGATAGGCAACGTCAAGGATACTGGGAACGCAGGAGCGCCGTGGTCTCGTGGTAACGTGAGGAGCTGCGGAACGAAAGGTCCTTGGTTCAAATCTTCCATCGAGTGAAAAGTTTAATTTTTTATTTTCAGTTTATGTGACAAACTCTTATGTTTTCATCACTTTTTTGGGAGTGTTTATCACATCCACAAGAAAACCTAAATCGGGCAAGGTAGAAGAATCTTTTTACCCCTTCGCCAAGTGTACAAGTTAGGTGGGTCGACAACATATTCCTGTCATGTGACGCACATGCCGTCACCAGTGTCGTATAGAATATATCAGATGTGTTTTCCTGTGGAGGAATCGGTTGACCTATGACCTTGCCATCAAATGTTTTCGGTTCCCATTGGAGAGGCACGTCCTTTCGTCTACTAATCGCACGGTTTTGCGATGCGGTCGCAAAACACAGACACTAAACTTATTACAGTGAACAAAGACGTCGGGACCGATGACCATCGCAGTCTGGTCCCTTTAATCCCACAAACCAACCAACAAAGACGTCAATGAATGAACGGACAGATAATAAGTATGCAAAAATAAAGAAAATAAAATTTTCACTCGAGGGAAGACTTGAACCAAGGACCTCTCGTTCAGCAGCTGCTCACGCTACCCACGGGACCACGACGCTCCTAGCTCACATTCTCCCTTAGGTTGCATATCTTGCGCATGGACTACTCAGTTTGTATATTTTGCTTACTTTTTCACAGTTCCACACAACTTCTTCCTGTTTTCTCAATTGATCTGTGTTCAGTTTATCAAGGCCTATCCACTGTGCCAACTTATAACTAAATCTGAGTGGGTTGCGATGGGGAGGTTCCCTTGTAAGCACTACGGGACTTAACTTCTGAGGTCATCAGTCCTCTAGAACTTAGAACTAATTAAACCTAGCTAACCTAAGGACGTCACACACATCCATGCCCGAGGTAGGATTCGAACCTGCGACCGTAGCGGTCGCACGGTTCCAGACTGAAGCGCCTAGAACCGCTCGGCCACCCCGTCCGGCATCATATTATTCCCTTCTTTTGGCTACAAGACCGTATTTTCAACGTAATCGACGTTCAATGCGACGGCCTTACGCCACCTTATTGGAAGGGCCTGTAATCCCATACGATACCACTCTACTGTTGAACGTCGGAGTGAACGTCTCGTCCGCAGCTCGTGGTCGTGCGGTAGCGTTCTCGCTTCCCACGCCCGGGTTCCCGGGTTCGATTCCCGGCGGGGTCAAGGATTTTCTCTGCCTCGTGATGACTGGGTGTTGTGTGATGTCCTTAGGTTAGTTAGGTTTAAGTAGTTCTAAGTTCTAGGGGGCTGATGACCATATATGTTAAGTCCCATAGTGCTCAGAGCCATTTGAACCATTTTGAACGTCTCGCTGTATCCATGATCTCCCTATCATTCACCGACTGCTTCCCGCGGAGTACATCGTTCATTGGGCTAAACAGACGGAAATCGGAAGCTGCGAGATCTCGGCGGTAATGTGGATGCGAAAGAACAATCACATTAGTTTTCCGAGCTCCCCTCGGCTGCACAGGTTTGTACGAGTCCTTGCCTTCTGAAGGAGAAGAACTCTGTTTGAATTTTCATGACGTCGAACACGCTGAAATCGTTTCTTCCATTTCCTAAGGGTAGCACAGTACACATCAATCGTTGCACCGTGAGGGAGGACATCAAACGGCATAGCACTTTCAGAGTCCGAGAAGACCGTCGCCCTGAAGGTGCGGTTTTGTGCTGTTTCTTCGGAGGGGGATAGCAGCGTAATTGTTTTTGAGAGCTCATATCGACAAAGCAGCTTGCGACCTCGATGTTGGATTAAGAAAAATTTTGGGTGCAGGAGCACAGTAATTAGGTGCTGCGCCACTCCGAGGTGTGACATTTTGTTTCCTGATCGAACTGGCGAATCCAGGATCATCGCTTGTGACAATCTTCGACAAGAACTTGTCACGATCAGTCTCGCAGCATGCAAGTAATTCCGTACAGATGGTCCTCTGTTAGGCGGCGAGGAAGCCAGCGCTCACACGCCGTTGAGTACCTCAGCTGTTGGTCGGGTGTCTCAGCACTGCCAACAGAGACGTCCAGTCCAGCAGCGAGGTGTTAGTCCATCGATCACCTCGAATGAGAGTGTCCGCACGTTCCATTATTGGAGTAGTCACTGCTGTGAGTGGCCGGTCGGCATGCGGGAGATCGGACATGTTAACGCGACCTTGCTACGATGATGACGTAAACTGTATCTCTTAATCACTAGAGTATGAAAGCATTTCAAATTTTATACCGCTAACGATAATTATGTGAAATACTGAAAATAAAACTTTTGCCTCCGCAAGCTGTTATGAGGAGTGATTCCCAAGTTTCCGTTTGTGTTGCTACAGCGTATATCAACGTAGCGCGACTCCGTTGCGGGTATATAAGCACCGACATGGAGGCAGATGATTAGTGAGGCATTCGTGTCTTTTCAGCATGTGTGTTGGCTGACTGGGTGACTAGCTGTAGCTGTGGCTGGAATATACATAACCTCTCGTCTTAAGAGACTGCATTAGCTGCACCAACTACACTACTTGCCATTAAAATTGCTACACCACGAAGATGACGCGATACAGACGCGAAATTTAACCGACAGTAAGAAGATGCTGTGATATGCAAATGATTAGCTTTTCAGAGCATTCACACAAGGTTGGCGCCGATGGCGAACCCTACAACGTGCTGACGTGAGGAAAGTTTCCAACCGATTTCTCATACACAAACAGCAGCTGACCGGCGTTCCCTGGTGTAACGTTGTTGTGATGCCTCGTGTAAGGAGGAGAAATGCGTTCCATCACGTTTCCGACTTTGATAAAGGTCGGATTGTAGCCTATCGCTATTGCGGTTTATCGTATCGCGACATTGCTGCTCTCGTTGGTCGAGATCCAATGGATGGAATCGGTGGGTCCAGGAGGGTAATACGGAACGCCGTGCTGGATCCCGACGGCCTCGTATCACTAGCAGTCGAGATGACAGGCATCTTATCTCCGTGGCTGGAACGGATCGTGCAGCCACGTCTCGATCCCTGAGCCAACAGATGGGGACGTTTGCAAGACAACAACCATCTGCACGAACAGTTCGACGACGTTTGCAGCAGCATGGACTAAGCTCGGAGACCATGGCTGCGGTTACCCTTGACGCTGCATCACAGACAGGAGCGCCTGCGATGGTGTACTCGACGACGAACCTGGGTGCACGAATGGCAAATCGTCATTTTTTCGGATGAATCCAGGTTCTGTTTACAGCATCTTGATAGTCGCATCCGTGTTTGGCGACATCGCGGTGAACGCACATTGGAAGCGTGTATTCGTCATCGCCATACTGGGGTATCACCCAGCGTGATGGTATGGGGTGCCATTACTTACACGTCTCGGTCACCTCTCGTTCGCATTGACGGCACTTTGAACAGTGGGCGTTACATTTCAGATGTGTTACGACCCATGGCTCTATCCTTCATTCGATCCCCGCGAAACCGTACATTTCAGCAGGATAATGCACGAACGCATGTTACAGGTCCTGTACGGGTCTTTCTGGATGCAGAGAATATTCGACTGCTGCCCTGGCCAGTACATTCTCCAGATCTCTCACCAATTGAAAACGTCTGGTCAATGGTGGCCGAGCAACTGGCTCGTCACAATACGCCAGTCACTACTCTTGATGAACTGTGGTATCGTGTTGAAGCTGTACACACCATCCAAGCTCTGTTTGACTCAATGCCCAGGCGTATCAAGGCCGTTATTACGGCCAGAGGTGGTTGTTCTGGGTACTGATTTCTCAGGAACTATGCACCCAAACTGCGTGAAAATGTAATCACATGTCAGTTCTAGTATATTTGTCCAATGAATACCCGTGTATCATCTGCATTTCTTCTCGGTGTAGCAATTTTAATGGCCAGTAGTGTAAAAGTCCTCGATCACCTCTCATAAGGAGGCAACGTGCAACTGGCACTGTGCGACCTTTCCGCAATGCAGACGGGTCAGACGATCTGCAGCTCGGGAAGGCCGTGTGGCGGCGGCGTCGTTTCGGCCCCTGGACGGGGCCGCGTCCTCGGGTGCCGCTGGCGGCCGCAGCGCCGGACGCGAGTTGGGAACTCGGTGTTTGCAGCCAGTAAACAGTTTACCGAGCAGGCCGCTCCCCTCTCCCGCGGCCGCCCCGCTGCCTCCACCGCTGTTCGCTCTCGCGAAACACGAGAACTTGCGAGACACGCCACGGCTTCCCAGCGCTGACCGTGCAGCCTCTGGAGTGTCGGCTGCCTTCCCGGGACACACCGCCGTCCCACGCCGCCTCGCCGCGCACCAGCCGCTCTACAAATTCACCCCGCAATTCTAGTGTGCCGCAGCGAATAGCAGCAACCAGAGTGTGCAGCTCTTCTCGATTTCGAGGACTGAAAGAACGATTTATTTACTTGGGAGAATAGACGAGTATCCTGCGTTGCCCGGGATGTATTTCTTCCAATCCTCTATTAGTCCATCTCCACCCCACCCTCCACTCTGTCCAGCTCCACGTTCTGTATATCTTCTCCGTACACCCCTCTCCACTCTCTGAGCTTTTCTTCTTCTACGGACTGTAGAAGCGGCAAAAAATGTTGTTTTCAATTATTATCTGTCAGTTTTTACTCGATTTCACGTCATGACCTTCTGGGGTGATTTCCTAAAAAACGAGTGGGTATTGAGACCTTCTGTTTACACTGTACCTGCCAGATATAAGCCGAACCGTACGGCCATTTATGAAACCTTAAAAGCGGTGGCTCGTATTTTTATTTTACAGGTTACTATTCCTTGCTGTGATTTTTGATATTTTTTGTCGAAACCAACAAGGCTTAACAGAGGCCACTGCTTCCACCACACCAAGTGAATTTAGTGCTCACGTACTCACACTGAGCCGTGAACACTTCCCAGTTTATCAATGGGGAATAGTTGAACATGATCACTACTGTTATCGATGCCATGCGTGCATTGGTCGTGCCAGGCGCTCGATATGGAATCTTTACACTATCGTTAGTGGCGCGAGATCTGTACGACACTATAGCAACCGTTATAGTTACCGCATTATTCTGTTACACTAGGGGTGAGTTCACGTAAGGAAAGAGAGAGAATGTAAGATTAACGGACTCATTTATTAAACAGTTGAGAATCGAACAATAATACACTCCTGGAAATTGAAATAAGAACACCGTGAATTCATTGTCCCAGGAAGGGGAAACTTTATTGACACATTCCTGGGGTCAGATACATCACATGATCACACTGACAGAACGACAGGCACATAGACACAGGCAACAGAGCATGCACAATGTCGGCACTAGTACAGTGTATATCCACCTTTCGCAGCAATGCAGGCTGCTATTCTCCCATGGAGACGATCGTAGAGATGCTGGATGTAGTCCTGTGGAACGGCTTGCCATGCCATTTCCATCTGGCGCCTCAGTTGGACCAGCGTTCGTGCTGGACGTGCAGACCGCGTGAGACAACGCTTCATCCAGTCCCAAACATGCTCAATGGGGGACAGATCCGGAGATCTTGCTGGCCAGGGTAGTTGACTTACACCTTCTAGAGCACGTTGGGTGGCACGGGATACATGCGGACGAGCACTGTCCTGTTGGAACAGCACGTTCCCTTGCCGGTCTAGGAATGGTAGAACGATGGGTTCGATGACGGTTTGGATGTACCGTGCACTATTCAGTGTCCCCTCGACGATCACCAGTGGTGTACGGCCAGTGTAGGAGATCGCTCCCCACACCATGATGCCGGGTGTTGGCCCTGTGTGCCTCGGTCGTATGCAGTCCTAATTGTGGCGCTCACCTGCACGGCGCGAAACACGCATACGACCATCATTGGCACCAAGGCAGAAGCGACTCTCATCGCTGAAGACGACACGTCTCCATTCGTCCCTCCATTCACGCCTGTCGCGACACCACTGGAGGCGGGCTGCACGATGTTGGGGTGTGAGCGGAAGACGGCCTAACGGTGTGCGGGACCGTAGCCCAGCTTCATGGAGACGGTTGCGAATGGTCCTCGCCGATACCCCAGGAGCAACAGTGTCCCTAATTTGCTGGGAAGTGGTGGTGCGGTCCCCTACGGCACTGCGTAGGATCCTACGGTCTTGGCGTGCATCCGTGCGTCGCTGCGGTCCGGTCCCAGGTCGACGGGCACGTGCACCTTCCGCTGACCACTGGCGACAACATCGATGTACTGTGGAGACCTCACGCCCCACGTGTTGAGCAATTCGGCGGTACGTCCACCCGGCCTCCCGCATGCCCACTATACGCCCTCGCTCAAAGTCCGTCAACTGCACATACGGTTCACGGCCACGCTGTCGCGGCATGCTACCAGTGTTAAAGACTGCGATGGAGCTCCGTATGCCACGGCAAACTGGCTGACACTGACGGCGGCGGTGCACAAATGCTGCGCAGCTAGCGCCATTCGACGGCCAACACCGCGGTTCCTGGTGTGTCCGCTGTGCCGTGCGTGTGATCATTGCTTGTACAGCCCTCGCGCAGTGTCCGGAGCAAGTATGGTGGGTCTGACACACCGGTGTCAATGTGTTCTTTTTTCCATTTCCAGGAGTGTACAACCAAATGGGGGTGAGGGGAAGAAAGATTCGAGTTCAGCAGCCTGCCCCAACGTACGTTCATAACCAGCCACGATAGCAGGAGAAAAGGAATTTTAGTAACGATCGCCATATTATCAAATAGAATCCCATTTAGTAAGGGAAGGGGTTGGAGGCGTGCAACGACCACCACCAGGAGTTAGCCAAAGACTCAGCAGATGCTACTGTGCGTGAATCGCTCGGTAGCCTCCCGTACTAAAGCAATAAAAACGGCAAGACGCGAAACTATTCACAATGACCTATCAGGTTCCCTCAGGGCCGCAGGGCGAGAAGCTACAGTGCACGTCGGCGCTCATGCTTACCGAACTTCATCTCCTGGAAGCGGTACCTCCGGTCTCCGGCTCGGTCACACCACAACTGCCCTACTGCCCCTTTGTCGACCATCCATCCACGGAGGGCCGTTGGCGCCCGCCCGCGAAAAACGGGCGCGCACCGTAACTGGCGAATCATAGGGCGGGAAATTCACAGGGATGCGACCTCGAGACGTTAAAATTGATCAGAAGTATCGTTTAAAAGGTTGGTCAGGCAGGTTGGGGAACTGAGAACAGGAGAAACTTTGGCCACTATAGAATGTTCAAACGACACTACGGGCTACCCTGGCGATCGGAGAAGGGATGGGAAACGGGAAGCCATCGTGGCTGCTAGGAAGACTGCTGCCGTCGCCCATAAATAAAGAAAAGTCCTGTCGCCAAGCTCCTCTCACAGATCAGTGTGAGACACACTGTAAAAATCGTCAAATAAATCAGGCAACCCATAAAAATTATATTACCTGAATTATTATTTTACCGAGTACCAGAATGCTGGGATTAGAAATATGAAATACGAGCACTGAACGGTGAATGAACCTTTCACTTATTACGTCTTTCTCTCTGGCGCAAAGTAATAAATTTTGAATCATCAGTCTTCTGACTATTTCGATCCGGTCGGTCACAAATTGCTCCCGCAGTAGCACTTACATCCAACCTACTCAATAATTTATTGAATTGTATTCCAAACTCTGTCTCCCCTCTATAGCTTTTATCCTCTACAGCTCTCTCTAGTACCATGGAGGTTATTCCAGTCCGTCCCTATGGTGAGCGTTTTTCCTATATTCATTCCTTCGCCGCTACTCGGGAAAACTCCTCGTTCGTTATGTTGAGAGGCACCCACATGCCTTGCTCATACTGTGGCATCAAGCAGTCAGGCCTGCAAGATGAGTGGTCTGCCAAGCGAGTGGATTCATTCTTATTTATCGAGTAACATGAACTCTCGTACTCACAATTAAGTTACAAGTTATCCTCCTATATGATTAATACGCAACGGAAACACGCATCTGACTATCAGTAATTTACAAAACTCTGACTGTACACTACGCACTGGCAATACCACATTTCCTTCCTATTTTTATTTAACGGCTTTTGTCAACACGTGGCCACCGCACTGAATATGAATGGCGCACACATTATAAATTCGGGACATTATGACAACATACAATTCGAAGGAAAAGTCCACCAATCTTTTTCTTTTCACTATCTTATTTATTCCGATAAATTCATTAACCTAAACACACAAATTCTATAACCTACAACAATAACACATGAGAAATTCCGCCCAGTGGGCATGGCTTTACAATGGTGAATCTCTATATTATGTTCTCGTAATTATTTAACGCTACAGTGCACTTTCTGGATAGGATGGTGGATCTTTTATTATTTCTCACACTTCGACTCTCACAATCATCATCACGAAACTATCCTCCAGACCGAGCGGTACAGGAGGAACTAGCATAACCCACTAATCTTTTGAAACTACCTTGCTACTCTCCCATGCAAACCACACATACCCAAATTACATGACATACACCACACTACGACATGAAATACAAAACACTAAATAGTCACAACATTATCACTTTCAGCTTTCCCACTTCAATTAGTATTTATCCCAGTGTCACACGACACTGCCCCACTTTGTAATTCTACTTTCCTACTATGAACTCTGGAGATATTTGCACGTCTTCCTGTGCAATGCAAGCCAAGTGGCGTTGCTGGATAGACGGCCGACTCACCTTGCTTCTCTCTCAGAGTTTGAATCTAGCGTCACACGGAATCATATCACGCAAAGTAATATTAAGAACGTATTCATCACACACGCGAGACCTCAACTGATACCATGGACGAGTACTTCTCTATATCCTTTGTCTCATACACAGTTTGAGACTCACACAGTACTCACCACGTGGAAGTACTCGTCTCTAATTTCAAGTCCTGCACACGCCATTTCATAAATATTTCAACTTATGGTACACACGCTATATCTTAAATATTTCAACTTATTGTACACACGCTAGTAATTCAGCTTAACTTAAGCACACGGAACTATTTCAACTTATTGCTACACGTGGTATCATTGTGACCGTTGGTCACTTCCGGAGATTACTACAATCCCATTAATATTACCTTCCTGACATTTAATTCTCCCCACAAAAAGTTCCTGAAATAGAGAAATTATTATATCAAACTACTCTTAAATATTCCACATGCATACCATGTCTCTACTCTTTTGTCATTACGGAGCACAACTAAAAGAGGTCTCAACAGCACAAGTTCCAGCGGCAGAGTGCTGAAACATGGCCGTTCTCCAGGTCCTCTCACACCTCTGTCGAAGTGGGGGAGCACCTTGCTACCGTATTGGTCAGCTACATTTCAGCCACTCAAAGCTCAGGTTAATTTCATCTCTTTGGTCCCACCAAAGGTGGCCAAAGGATCGTCTCAAAGATGATGATATATTCACATTCACTATCTGCGGTTAGCAGACGACCATACATTCATTCATTTCACAGATCTCACCAAACTGGATGTAGAGATTTACTTTGTGGGAGTGCACATGTGATCAATTAAATAAATAAATTGTCATTCCTTCCCACACTGGTATCCGGATTCGCTGTATTAATTGTAATTGAGTTATTTTACAAAAAAAATGTGTTGTTCTGACAAAAATAATGAAGTATGTTGTACCTATTTTCAATGTCGGGTGGTACTGTACCCTTTCAATGTTATCATTCTACCTAATTTTCAAAATACATCAGAGACTTCGATTCTCTTCTTTTCTGGTTTTCTCACAGTTCATGACGAACTGCCGTACAGTCATGTGCTCCAACCGGGTATTCTCAGAAGTTTGTTCTTTAGATAAAGGCCTATATTTGATACTACCTGACTTCCCTTGTTCAGGAATGCCCCCTTTTCCTTTGCTAGTCTGCACTTCATGTTCTTCTTGCTTCATTGATCATGTGTTATTTTAGTTCCAGGGTCTCTCTCCCTCTCTCTCTTTTCTCTCCCGATTTTGACGTTAAGTTTACCGCTAATCTGGCTTCAGCTGCTCCTCAGTACTTTCGTCTTTCTTCAGTTTACTACCAATCCATTTTTTGTACTCATTGGACTTTGTATTCTATTCAACACATCGTGTAATTCTTCACTTCTACCGAAGGTCATTGATAACTTTCATCCTGAATTTTAATTTCTCTGCCGCACTTTTTCTTATTTCCATTAGTGTTTCATCTAGATCTACATCCATACTCCGCAAGCCACCTGACGGTGTATGGCGGAGGGTACCTTGAGTACCTCTATCGGTTCTCCCTTCCATTCCAGTCTCCTATTGTTCGTGGAAAGATGGATTGTCGGTATGCGTGGGCTCTAATCTCTTTGATTTTATCCTCATGGTCTCTTCGCGAGGTATACGTAGGAGGGAGCAATATACTGCTTGACTCCTCGGCGAAGGTATGTTCTCGAAACTTCAACAAAAGCCCGTACCGAGCTAGTGAGCGTCTCTCCTGCAGAGTCTTCCACTGGAGTTTATCTATCATCTCCGTAACCCTTTCGCGATTACTAAATGATACTGTAACGAAGCGCGCTGCTCTACCCTATCTGGTATGGATCCCACATTGCTGAGCAGTATTCAAGCAGTGGGTGAACAAGCGTACTGTAACCTACTTCCTTTGTTTTCGGATTGCATTTCCTTAGGATTCTTCCAATGAATCTGCTTTACCGACAATCAACTTTATAAGATCATTCCATTTTAAATCACTCCTAATGCGTACTCCCAGATAATTTATGGAATTAACTGCTTCCAGTTGCTGACCTGCTATATTGTAGCTAAATGATAAGGGATCTTTCTTTCTGTGTATTCGCAGCACATTACACTTGTCTACATTGAGATTTAATTGTCATTCCCTGCACCATGCGTCAATTCGCAGCAGATCCTCCTGTATTTCAGTACAATATTCCATTGTTGCAGACTGAAGAGCAGGGACGGACCACTGCATCCCTGTCTTACATACTTTCTATTTCTAGCACTTCGCTTTTAGTCTTCCATTCTTATTGTTTTGCCTTGGATCATGTACACATCGCATATTGTCCATATTTTCTGTTGCTTACTCTCTTTTTTCTCAGAATTTCGAACAGGTTACAACTTTTGACATAGTTGAAATTTTTTACAAGGCTGTTGCCATGAACGTGTCTAGATTTATCTTAGTGTAAGGTGGGGCTAGATGAATTGTTTCAACCTTTTGGCTCACAAAAGATACTAATTATTTTACCATAGATTTCAAACTGTAATGGTGAATATATCATGATCATCTGTGTAAAGGCAAATTGCTTCAAGATCTATTCTTTTTCATTGTAAGTAGCAAAATTTAAAACGTTGAAAGAACGGTGATATTAAAAATTTGTCGCGCTATTTGAATCGTAAACGGGGCTACTTGCCGGCCAATGTGGCCGAGAGGTTCTATGCGCTTCAGCCTGGAACCGCGCGTCCGCTACGGTCTCAGGTTCGAATCCTGCCTCGGGCATGGATGTGTGTGATGTCCTTAGGTTAGTTAGGTTTAAGTATTTCTAAGTTCTAGGGGACTGATGACATCAAATGTTAAGTACTATAGTGCTCCGAGCCATTTGAACCCTTTTTTGGGGCTACTTGAGTCACTGTAAAGTGTCATGAAGTTACACGCATCATGGAAGGTAACACTTTTTAATTGTACCAGCAGTTGGTGGATGAGTTTCCCATAAAGATTTCGTGAAACACCTTACACTTATCGCACCTGATCTACTACCCTTCCTTCACAGCTGTACAGCGTAATATTTGATATTACAGAAACCAGACGGTTCGTTTATGTTCCGCGGCTCAGCTACAAGTGATGACAAAGATGAATGTTCTCCTGGATTTATGAAGATGATGTTGCTGAACTCTGACTTTCTAAATTTGTTGGAAGGTTAGAAAGATTTGCAGGGCCTGCGTTTTCATCCGACTCTGTGGTAACGGAAAGGGATCTATAATTCATGTACGAGGGTCACTCCAAAAGAAATGCACACTATTATTTTTTAAATCCATCTCTTATTCTGTATGTCTGAAAGTTTTACAGTGTGTAGATACATCCTTTAGGAACAATATTTTCATTTCTTCACATAATTTCCATCCCTCTCAACTGCCTTACGCCATCTTGGAACCAGCGCCTGTATACTCGCACGGTAAAATTCTGGACCAACCTGTTGGAGCCACAGTTTGGCAGCGTGCACAAGGGAGTCATCATCTTCAAACCTTGTTCCACGAAGAGGGTCTTTCAGTTTCCCAAAGAGATGATAGTCACTTGGACCCAGGTCAGGACTGTAAGGCGGGTGTTTCAGTGTTGTCCATCCGAGTTTTGTGATCGCTTCCATGGTTTTTTGACTGACATGTGGCCGTGCAATGTCGTGCAACAGCAAAACATGCTGCTTTTGCCGATTTGGTCGAACACGACTCAGTCGAGGTTGAAGTTAATTCAGTGTCTTCACATGTGCATCAGAATTTATGGTGATTCCACTTCCTTCGGAATCGAAAAACATCGTAGCCATAACTTTTTCATCAGAAGGTGTGGTTTCCAATTTTTTTTCTTGAGTGAATTTGCATGCTGCCACTCCACTGATTGCCTCTTGGTCTCTGGTGAATAATGATGGAGCCATGTTTCATCACCTGTCACAATTCTTCCAAGAAATTCATCTCCACCATTCTCGTACTGTTCCAAAAGTTCGCTGCATACTGCTTTCCTTGTTTCTTTGTAAGCCACTGTCAACATCCTGGTAATCCACCTGGCACAAACCTTTTTTAACGCCAACACTTTCAGTATTCTGCAAACTCTTCCTTCCCCTACCGCAACGTAGCGTGACAATTCGTTCACTGTGATACGCCTGCCAGCAGTCACGAGTTCGTTAACTCTCTGCACATTATCTGGAGTGTGAGGAGTACGAGGCCTGCCGCTGCGAGGACAATCCTCAATATTGCCGTTCCCGCTTTCATCACGTAACCTGCTTGCCCACCGACTAACTGTACTGCGATCGACAGCTGCATCACCATACACCTTTTTCAACCTCTTGTGGATGATCCCCACTGTCTCGTTTTCACAGCACAGTAACTCTATGACAGCACGTTGCTTCTGATGAACGTTAAATGTAGCAGCCATGTTGAAGACATGCTGTGACGGCGCCACTCAAGGGAACAGGTTGAACTAAGTTTGAATACAAGCGGGAAGAATGTACCTACACACTGTAAAACTTTCACACATGCGGAATGAACTGCTGGCACCAGACTTGCCCTCCAATAGATACTCTTTAAAGGATTTAAAGTGTACTCATTCCGGCCAGAAACTAAGTCCGAATTCAAGGTCAAGCGCAATAACTACCGTAAGGCAGTTGCGGCCCAAACGAGGACAAAAATCGTCCAACAATGACATAAGACAGCGCAAAAATCGTGCAACAATGGCGTAAGCGAGCCGAAAAATCGTACAACAATGGCGTAAGCAACACGTACCCACCATACCCGCTCCTAAACACAATAGTCCACCCAAACAATACGTGTACTATTAAAACCAATAATTTAACTGCCTATTTTAATCACCCTGACAAGAAGACCTCACTTACCGTGAGGCCATTTCATAGGATGGCCTTCGGCTGTGTGTCTGAGCAGGACTCTGAGGTTCTCATTCTATTGAGGTTATAACAACTATTTAAATAAATTAATCTTTATTAATTAAAAAAAAATTCACGAGCGGTCTGGCGCGACCAATAACCACCACAGTGATGACATGACAGATAACAATAAGCGACGACGCCATGCACGTCGCCGAGGCATACAGTCACCATTAATTTTTATTTTACAATTTCCATTACCAACTTTAGCCCATATAAAAAGATACTCATCGGCATTTAGTTTCTTCTTCCTTCTAGTACTCAACACAAATGGCATACTGGGAACAAGTGTATCATATGGAACTTTTGCTAGGAGTCCTGTTGTCTCTGCTATACTCCATGTCTTCCATGTAAGAATATTTGCATCTGGAAATGCTTCAAGGCCACCATAATCACAATGATAGCCCCACACTACAGCAAGTGTGAGCCATGTACTACCTCCAAACACGGCTTGTACATCACATGTAAAGTTCAAATGGAGTCCACGAAATACGTTTGGACCTCCAATTAATTGTTGTTTATTGAACTGTCCAGAAAGATCAATGTCTATCGCCTTCAAAGCACGATAGACAGGAACGCTGCGCCGCCAGCGACGACGGTAACCACGTCGCCCAGGCATTGCTGTGTGTAATTTGCGCGCCTGCTGCCTTCCTTGGATGTGGTAGCCGTTTCTCAGGCTCCCTCTCCGGAATCGAACCCTGATTCCCCGTTACCCGTTACAACCATGGTAGGCGCAGAACCTACCATCGACAGTTGATAAGGCAGACATTTGAAAGATGCGTCGCCGGTACGAGGACCGTGCGATCAGCCCAAAGTTATTCAGAGTCACCAAGGCAAACGGACCGGACGAGCCGACCGATTGGTTTTGATCTAATAAAAGCGTCCCTTCCATCTCTGGTCGGGACTCTGTTTGCATGTATTAGTGCGGAACGAAAACTGAATTTTTACAAAAATAGTGTACATTTGTTTTGGAGTGACCCTCGTATTTGGACGAAGGAAGGAATTCGTGTAATGGTATTTTGTTGGGACTGAAGGGGAAAATTCGCGTTCACTCAAATTCCTTTATAGCATTTCCTAAATTAGCTTCACGTCTCCAGACTACGTCGAAAATGTTACCAAAAATTAGATTTGTAGCGGTGGCTGAGGGATTGTAGTGTGTAGTGAGGCTAAATGAATACTTTGATAAATAAGAAATAATACATATTACGTCGCGTTTCAGAAAGTCCCACGAAGACTGATGCTTGTGTAGCAACGGTCGTGTAACAGAATAGCGTCCGAGATGGGTGCACGGTCTGAGCAGTAGAATATTTTCTTATTTGTATCCACATAGACCCACCATTGAGAAAGCCCCATCCTGCCTCAAGTCTGGAGTCCATTGTCAGTTGTTGTTGTGGTCTTCAGTCCTGAGACTGGTTTGATGCAACTCTCAATGCTACTCTCTCCTGGGCAAGCTTCTACATCTCCCAGTACCTACTGCAGCCTACATCCTTCTGAATCTGCCTACTGTATTCATCTCTTGGTCTCCCTCTACGATTTTTACCCTCCACACTGCCCTCCAGTACTAAATTGGTGATCCCTTGATGCCTCAGAATATGTCCTAAAAACCGATCCTTTCTTCTAGTCAAGTTGTGCCACAAACTCCTCTTCTCCCCAATTCTATTCTTTAAGTGTCTCATTTCCTAATCTAATTCCCTCAGCATCACCCGACTTAATTCGACTACATTCCATTATCCTTGTTTTGCTTTTGTTAATGTTCATCTTATACCCTCCTTTCAAGACACCGTCCGTTCCGTTCAACTGCTCTTCCAAGTCCTTTGCTGTGTCTGACAGAATTATAATGTCATCGACGAACCTAAAAGTTTTTATTTCTTCTCCGTGGATTTTAATACCTACTCCGAACTTTTCTTTAGTTTCCTTTACTGCTTGCTCAATATACAGATTGAATAGCATCGGGGAGAGGCTACAACCCTGTCTCACTCCCTTGCCAACCACTGCTTCCGTTTCACGTCCCTCGAATCTTATAACTGCCATCTGCTTTCTGTACAAAATGTAAATAGCAGTTCGCTGCCTGTATTTTACCCCTGCCACGTTCAGAAATTGAAACAGAGTATTCCATTCAACATTGTCAAAAGCTTTCTCCAAGTCTACAAATGCTAGAAACGTAGGTTTGCCTTTCCTTAATCTGTTTTATAAGATAAGTCGTAGGGTCAGTATTGCCTCACGTGTTCCAACATTTCTACAGAATCCAAACTGATCTTCCCCGAGGTCAGCTTCTACCAGCTTTTCCATTCGTCTATAAAGAATTCGCGTTAGTATTTTGCAACTGTGGCTTATTAAACTGATAGTTCGGTAATTTTCACATCTGTCAACACCTGCTTTCTTTGGGATTGGAATCATTATATTCTTCTTGAAGTGTGAAGGAATTTCGTGTGTCTCATACATCTTGCTCACCAGATGGTAGAGTTTTGTCAGGACTGGCTCTCCGAAGGCTGTCAGTAGTTCTAGTGGAATGTTGTTTACTCCCAGGGATTTGTTTCCACTTAGGTCTTTCAGTGATCTGTCAAACTCATTACGCAGTATCATATCTCCCATTTCATCTTAATCTAGCTCCTCTTCCATTTCCATAATATTGTCCTCAAGGACATCATCCATGTATAGACCCTCTATAAAATCCTTCCACCTTTCTGCTTTCCCTTCTTTGCTTAGAACTGGGTTTCCTTCTTAGCTCTTGATATTCATGCAAGCGGTTCTCTTTTCTCCAAAGGTCTCTTTAATTTTCCTGTAGGCAGTATCTATCTTACCACTAGTGAGATAAGCCTCTACATCCTTACATTTGTCCTCTAGCTATCCCTGCTTAACCATTTTGCACTTCCCGTCGATCTCATTTTTGAGACGTTTGTATTCTTTTTTGCCTGCTTCACTTACTGCATTTTTGTATTTTCTTGTTTCATCAATTAAATTCAGTATCTCTTCTGTTACCCAAGGATTTCTACTAGCTCTCGTCTTTTATCTGTTTGATCCTCTGCTGCCTTCACTACTCCATCCGTCAACGCTACCCATTCTTCTTCTACTGTATTTCTTTCCCCCATTCCTGTCAATTGTTGGCTTATGCTCTCCCTGAAACTCTGTACAACCACTGGTTTTTTTCAGTTTATCCCGAGTAGCAAATTTAAATCAGCTCTCTGCATAACCCTAAGGTCTGAAAACAGATGCCGAGCAAAGATGAGGGTGATAAGTTTTAGTCGAAACGTCGCGGTTCCTATCCGGACTGATACTGTAGGCAGCCCTTCTGTCTGCCTTTCATCGGATTCGGTGGCGGACGTGAGTCAGCCAACATCCTGCAGGAGACTCTGCGAGATAAGCCCCGCAGCAAGTGAGAGAAGAGTCGGCGAGGCGTCAGGGGTTCCCCGGCCCGCCTCGGGTCGGTCGCACTGCCCGCGCCTCCTGCGCTTAAGCATTAATTACCGGCACCGGCTCCAGGGGGCAGGCGGAGCGGGCGACCGCGGGGTGCGGCCTCATCCAAGATTCAGCAGTCGGCAGCATCTGGCACCGGCCCCGTCTGGCTTATCGTAATGTAATGTGTGGCGGGGGAGGGGGTGGCCCTGCCTGACCGCCGGCACGTCTTGCCGGCTGGTGAGGCGCGGGGACCTCGCTGGCACCGTAAAACCCGCTACCACACTGAACGGGTAATCACTAAATATTCCAGCTTTGAAACATCTAGGGACGCGCCATCGTACGAACTCACGAATAGTATTTGAGCCGTGTATCGACTCGTGAACACCTTTTATTTAGATTGCATTGGTCTTCCTTTTCTTCCCCTGACGTGTTTGTTTGATATGTTGTCTGTCATTAAGTGGCTGCTTGATTGTCAAATGGCTCTGAGCACTATGGGATTCAACTGCTGTGGCCATTAGTGTGGTGTCACCGCCAGACACCACACTTGCTAGATGGTAGCTTTAAATCGGCCGCGGTCCATTAGTACATATCGGACCCGCGTGTCGCCACTGTCAGTGATCGCAGACCGAGCGCCACCACACGGCAGGTCTCGAGAGACTTACTAGCACTCGCCCCAGTTGTACGGACGACTTAGCTAGCGATGCACACTGACGAAGCCTCGCTCATTTGCAGAGCAGATAGTTAGAATAGCCTTCAGCTAACTCAATGGCTACGACCTAGCAAGGCGCCATTAGTATTACATTGCATGAATCTACAGAGTCTCACTTGTATCGTCAAGAGCGATGTGCAACAATGATGGATTAAAGTTAAGTATTCCAGCAGCTACGTACTTTTCCTTATACCATTCATTACGTATCCTGTTTCAGACCTCACGCCAGCCTGCGTCAGTTAACGCGTGCATTCGGCCTCCTCAACCAAGTAGTGTGCCTAGTGTTGGCTAACTGCTAACACTATAATTACTCCCCTAGAACTTAGAATTACTTAAACCTAACTAACCTAAGGACATCACACACACCCATGCCCGAGGCAGGATTCGAACCTGCGACCGTAGCAGCAGCGCGGCTCCGGACTGGAGCGCCTAGAACCGCACGGCCACCGCGGCCGGCGCTTGGTTGTCTTTTCCCTCTGCTATGAATATCTGCGTTTGCTTACGGGAAACTGCTATGGAGGAAGTGAGGTCTTTGACCGGTTCTAACCTTGTGTGGTGGCGCGGAAGTAGGGGCGTGGTGCGCGCAGAGAGAGAGAGTGTGGTGGACACGCGAGGGCAGTGTGGCTCTCCAGCGCGGACCAGGCGTGGTCGGTTGTACCGAGTCGCCACGTGATGTATGTCGGTTGTGTGTAACGAGCGGGTCGAGTTGACGGAAGAGCTCCCCGCGGGTTGGTTGTACACACAATCGCCCCACGAGTAGTTGCTGTTCATTTCACCTTGGTGGGACGTTAACAAGCTTCTTTAAGTCCTCCGTTTCAACACTGGAGTTAAAAGGAGACACCTAACATGAAGGAGCGGTCACTACCCGTCAACGTTGCAGAGAAGACGTGAACTCCGGTGACAGAGCGTGTTGTCGCGTGACCGTGGCGTGTCGGGTACGCTGGCGACGCGTGCGCTGTCGGATGTGTGGATCCTTGCCATCAGAGGTCGTGTACTGCCTGTTCGAGCACAACTGCTAGTTAAGTTAGTGGAAGGTTTAATCATTAACTAATAAGTTTGCGTAACCAGTGTCTCTTCTGCCTTGTGGTCTCCGGCGATCGGGTTTCCTGTCCCCGGCACCGGTGTAATTGAAGACAGTGACCTTTCCTCCTCCTCCTCTCTTTGTTGCCCGATGGGAAGTGTAGTGTTGGCAGTTTAATTGTTTCGCTATTCTGTCGTGGGTTATGAGTAAATTCATGCTTTTTGTTGCTTGGTCATCTAGTCGCTCATTCAGGACTTTGTGGTGTAATTTTTCCTTGCACGATGTTAGCTCTAATTCTGTCAGCAAGTTAAGCCATCTTATTACAAGTTTTCGCTGGCTAAAAGTCGGTGCAGTGACCAGCCTGAAAGTGGCAATTGTGTTTACGGGCGTATTTAAACTGGCGGGTATTCTGCCTAGCCTGATTATTCCTGTGTGGATGATCTGTAGCCGTCTAACACGGGTCCGTCATATCTGTTGTGTTCTAATGATATTCCGGGACACTTTGGTTTAGAAACTCTTTTAAATTCCTCCATTCCTTTATTGCCATTAATCGTGTGTTTGCTGAGACCTTTGATTTTTTTTTTAATGGTGGTGTTGGTAGCTTCACTACCTCACCGTATTTTACTAACAAAGTTCTGTATTTACTTTAGTAGCCTGTTTACTAATTTTTTTTAAATTTTTTTGAATTGTTGTATTGGTATAAATGATTTTATTGCCGTTAACTGCGTGTTTAAAAGGCTTTTATGGCCATACTGCTAGTTTCTGTAAGATATGAATAAAACATTTGTGTGTGAAAATGTCAACTCGACAGTAAGCTACTAGAAATTTGGCCCCGTTTCCCAACTTGTGGTGTGGCTTGTAGTAACCGTAACCACTGTGTGTGTGTGTCAGTATCCTAACAAAACTACTGAACACATTAAAGCCCCTATTACACGACGCGCGTAAACCGTACACCTATGCACCAGCGCTCCAAGCGCGCATATCTGTGAATACAGGCTGGTTCACGTCGACCTATTACACCATCCTCACGGGATATACCTGGCGCACATGCACAGTAGGCGGTGATAACGCGCGAAACGCAGATGTAACTGTCTGATCTGTTGTGAAGTGGTTCGTTCCACCGCGCGAAAGACAAGGAGGATCGTCTGCCATATTGGAACGTCATTCGTTCAAGTTACAGCGCCATCTATCACAAAACGAAAAAAGTGGTCCAACTAAAACATTCATATTTCCTTACGTACTATACGAATATGTAATAAAAAATGGGGGTTGCTATTTAAAAAAACGCAGTTGATATCCTTTTGACCTATGGCAGCGCCATCCGGCGGGCCAACCATAGCGCCATCTGGTTTCCCCCTTCAAGCTAGACAAGTTTCGTTCTTTGCAGTTTTTTCGTTTGACATTTATTTCGTGATAAAATTTGTGTTTTGCCCTCAAAGAGCGCAGTTGGACTAAACTACATGGCCAATTCCTTTTGCTGCCTTCCTTGCTGCCCAGACTTCCCTCATTCGCTCGCTGTGTTTCTGTTCCCGGTCCTCTGTCCATGCTTCTTGTCGGCTTGGTGTCTTCGGCTTCATAGTGATCGTCTTTTTGGTTGCCCATATTTCTTTCATCTTCCGGCTGTGATCTTGCTTGCGTTCTTCGGTCCATTTTACGCCTGTTCGTTTATCACAGAGTATCTCATGTAGTTTACTTTTCTTAATGATGTTTCTGAGTTTTATTCTGTAGTTTATTGTGTCTGCCGTTACGTTGAGTTGGTTCAGGTCATTTTTTACCTCTGCCATCCATTTGTTGTTTCTAGCGGTTTCGCAGTGTTTGGTTAGTCTGTGTGATGGCATTCTGTATAGGTGTCCATAGAATTGTAGTCTGCGTTTTCTAATCTTTCTTGTGATTGTCTCCGAATGTTTGTATAGTTCCGCTGTAGGTTTCTTGATCCATATTCCATTGTTGTTAGTCGCGCCAAATATTTTCCTAAGTATTTTCCTTACTACTTTTTTTAGTTGTCTGGTACGTGTATGCCCTAGGATTAGTGTGGTCTCTGCTGCATGTAGTGCCTCGGGGAGCACCACCGTGTCGTAGTGGCGTAATTTGGCTTTTTGTGAGATAGACTCCTTGTTGCAATGATTCCACACTACTTTGTATGCATTGTCCATCTTAGTTTTTCTTTCTTCGTTTGAGTCTCTGTTATGTCCGCTCATTAGTAGTGTTTCACAGAGGTACATGAAGTTTGCCGTTTTGTAAATCATGCCGTACTTTATGTTCAGAGATGAGAGTTTCTTTGAGCTCATAAACTGTGTCTTTTCGTAAGAGATCCGTAGCCAAAGTTTTGGAAGCGATTTCGTGTAGTTTTTCAATAGCGTCTTTTGTTTCGTTTATACCTTTCGCGACAATCGCCAAATCGTCTGCAAAAGGCAGGCATTTAATTTGTAGGTTTCCTAAGGTTATCGCCTGTTGTGATGTTTCCCATTCTTTTATTACCTTATGTAACACTAGATTGAAAAGGAGAGGTGAGAGGCCATCGCCTTGTCGGACACCTGTGCGAATTTCTAAGGGCTCTGATAGTTTCCCATAGAAATTTACTTTGGAGGTCGTGTTGGTCAAGGGTTGCTCTATGATAGTTCGTGTTTTGATGTCTACTTTGTATTCTGCTAGAATTTTGAAGAGAGTTTTCCGGTCGATAGAGCCGTACGCCTTTTTGAAGTCGACAAAGGTTAATGATCAGGTTGTGTTTGTGTAGTAAAATCATCAACTTTGCTTCCGCTGTTTGCCGATATATGGCGACAACGGTAAGTAGCGGTCGAAAGAAACAGATCGCAGACGTCAGGCAGTTAGCTTGGACCTCGTTCAACATAAGCTCATTCAAACATTAGTCGATTTGTGTCTGCACCATAAAGCTGCTCTTGACTGAAAATGTCAGTTTACTATCCTAATTTTCGTCATTTTCGGGAGGTGTTGCTGTTTTGTTTCAATATCAAGAAAACAGAGGCTGAGTCTCATCGAATGCTCTCAAGTACGTATGCTAAGGACGCTATTAATGGAAGGACACGTCGTGAGGGTTTCAACGCTTCAAGAACGGTGATTTTAACGTCGTAGACCGGCGTGGTGGGCCGGCCTGAGTGGCCGATCGGTTCTAGGCGCTACAGTCTGGAATCGCGCGACCGCTACGGTCGTAGGTTCGAATCCTGCCTCGAGCATGGATGTGTGTGATGCCCTTAGGTTAGTTAAGTTTAAGTAGTTCTAAGTTCTAGGGGACTGATGAGCACAGCAGTTAAGTCCTTGGTGCTCAGAGCCATATGAACCGGCGTGGTGGTGGAAGAGAGAATGTTTTCGAAGATGCAGAATTGGAGACATTGCTGAGTGAAGACTAGCGTCAAACTCAAGAATTGGTATGATTAATGGGAGTGCACAGAAACCCACGTTGAATGACGTTTGTGTGTTTGTGAGCAGTTCCTTCACAGGCAAAAATGGAAGGGATTTCCTCATCGCATTGTGACCGAAGACGAAAATTCGATTCATTACGATAACCCTAAGTGCAAAAAATCATGCAGATATCCCGGCCATGCTTCCATGTCAAACCGAATATTCACGGCTTCAAGATCATGCTCTGCATTTGGTGGGACCAGCTCGGCGTCGTGTACTAAGAGGTTAAAACCAAGTGAAACAGTCACAGGTGATCGTTATCGATCTCAATTAAGACAAACGGCCGAGATACAGCGAGAGGCACGATAAAGTGATTTTGCAGCATGACAACGCTCGTCCCCACGTTGCAAAAGAGTTCAAAACATGCGCACACTTTGCCCGAACTCTTACGGGACTCGTCAGCTTAGTTTGAGTGAATGGGCAAATATCTACTAGGAACATTAAGAATGTAGGTTGTGGACAGTTGGGAATGTGGGTCCCATGGAAAGCGTGCAAGGGATAAATCCTTGCAGGGGCACTATCGGCTGTGCCCTCGATGGCTCAGATGGTTGCTAGCACGGTAGCTCAGCGCAACGTGTTCAGTCGGCTGCTCGTCCTCTATAATAAAAAACTGAGTAAAGGGATCTGCGATCAACTTGAACGGATGTCTTGTGACGTCCGGCCAGATCAAACGTAACGAACAACAGTGAAAGAAAAAAAGAACGTACATGTAAGCAGGAGATCCCGCGTTCGAGTCCCGGTCGGGGCACACATTTTGTCCCCATTGATGTATATCAACAACACTTGTCGGCAGCTAAGGGATACGTTTAAATTATCATTTCGTACTTGGAAACGTCAAAATGGGAAGTCCTACCCCACCCGCCGTATTCTCCAGACATTGCTCCCTCTGACTATCATCTGTTTAGATCAATGGCGCATGGCCTGGCTGACCAACACTTCCGATCTCAACACGAAGTCCAAATTGGATCGATTCGTGGATCGCTTCAAAAGATGAACATTTTTTTGTTTTCAACGCGGGATTAGTACACTGTCCGGAAGATGGGAGAAAGTAGTGGCCAGCGATGGAAAATACTTTGAATGATACAGGTGTAACCAATTTGTTTGATTAAAGCCTCAAATGTTGGGGAAAAAACGGCAGAAGCAAAGTTGTACACCTTGTATATATATTTGTGTGTGTGTGATAACAGGGTGACTCACGAAATGTGTTACCATTTGGTTTTTGAATATAAATTTTATTGTCAATACAATCTGAAAGGAACATATACTACAATGAAGAGCCATCCGTGGAGATTTGTTCTAACTCAGCATATGCTCGATATGTCCACCATTTCGTTTCCTAACTTCCTTCAAACGAACACTGAAGTTAGTAATTACCCTACGGCACATGTCTTCCGTAATTTCACTGCAAGCTTGAAGAATAAGTCTTCTGAGCTCCATTAAATCAAGTGGACGTTTCGGGAAAATGTTCTCCTTTAGGTACCCCCAAAGAAAAAAGTCACATGGATTGAGGTCTGGACTATTGGGGGGCCAATTTTGTCCGTCATTGAAGCGACCTGGAAACCTGAGTGAAATGATCCGTATGTCGAAATGCAACACAGTGTTTGCAATATGTGGCCTTGCTCCATCTTGCATGAACCACTGCGTGTTGAAGCGCAAGGCATTTCACAGTTTCTTCAAAGATAAAGGGTCCAATAAGTCCGTGACTGGAAATTGCTGCACACGCTGTAATCCTCGGAGCATAATGTTGTCGTTCATTAAGCACTTGTGGGTTTTCAGTGGCCCAAAAGCGTACATTTTGTTTGTTAAATGGAGAATGCGTTGAACGGAGCGTCTGGATATTCCCAGTTGCACTGCTGCCTTTCTACACGATTTCCCGTGACTTCTCTGTACAGCAACTCGTACCGCTTCAATATTCTCCGGCGAACAAACAGGCTTAGGCCGAGGTCGCTTCGCTTCCAATACTGTTCCTTCCTGTACAAATTTATCGTACAACCTGTGGATGGTCTTCTTGCAAGGGACCCATCGTGTGTTAAACTGTTGTCGAAAACGCCTCTGAGTCACAACAAGGCTTTTAGTTTCATGAAAAAGTAACACAATTACCTATCGTTGCTGTGTCGTCAGCCTTTCATTGTCAGCCATTGCTGCTTACTAGTCTCCTAGCGGCAGTATCGTGAATTACACGTCATTTCGTAACTCATTTATTTTTCCAAGCTCTGCTGGTACTGCTGTAGAGATCCCAGCGGGATATCTAATGTGCGTCGTAAATTGAGAAAGAAACAATTGGTAGCACATTTCGTGCGCCACCCTGTATATATACGAGTCGTACAGTGATATAATTTGGTAAGTACATTCAGCGGCATATGTGGGTACTGGATGCAACATGCGTTGCGAGTGGAGCTTGTAGCAACGAAGGAAATTATTTTTTCATGCACGAAGCGCAAGTTTTTTTTTATTCATCTCAGTGTTTATGACGTCATCACTCTTCACCTACGTGTGTCGTGCAGTGATATAATGTTACACTTCCATTCACTAGTATAACTGTAATGTCCGTGGGATGTGTCGCGAGCACAGTTAGTAATAAAGAAGAAATAAATTATAACGCCATGCGTCATACAGTATTTTTACTGCATGAACAGCGGAGAATTAGTAAGTGATAAACATTTTTCCTTTCATCGTTTCTTAGGGGTTGTTAGCAAGAAACAAAATCGTTAATTTTTGAAATTATGTGCAAAGTTTGTTGCAATTCTCTAAGTGGATGAATAAAGTCTGGGAATCAACGTGTTGTGGGTTACTCTTCTTTTTCACCTCGACCCCTTTGACAGGTTGATTCCCCACAGCGGCTGCCGCATGACAGTAAGGTAAATGTGTACCAAATTTGGTTCAAGTCGATCCAGTGGTTTAGAAGATGATGTGGAACACACACACATTACTTTCTATAGTATGTATGTGTCAACAAATACAATATCTTGCGCGTTCTTTGGGTATATTCGCAGGGTAATTAACTTACAAGCTGAAGAGAAAAAAGGAAAAAGTTTGCACATAGGGACTCAACCCGCCGACCCTCGGATTATCGTTCACTATTCTTTGGGCTCGCAAACTACTGCCTGTAACCTACACTATTTGAATGGCTCGTGCCTCCTCCGACCCACGACAAACATATATTTTCTCCTAAACGCTTGGCCATCTGTAGCTACCACTTCTATCATTTTCATTTTAGATTTTGACGAGATCAGTGGGGAGCAGTAGGCGCGGTCCCCTTGTACGAGTCGAGTATAGTAGGAAGCGATCCCGGAAAGAAGGAAGGAAGGAAGCTGGTTCACCACTCACGTAACAGCGGCGCCTCGACTTGTGCTGTATGCAACCCTCAACACTAGATTCGTACTCGCCCCGTTCCCGATCGCTAGCGAGCGGTCCTGTCCTCACAGAGAGGCCGGTGATTTCTGGGGCTCCTCACGCTAACTCGGGATTATCGCGCCCGCCCCGGCGGATCGCCATTAATCTCCGCGCGCTGGGGGATTCCCCCGCGTGCTAATTTTCGCCGCGTCCGCCGTTGATGGATGGCGCAACTCTTTGGCGGCGGAATGCCGCGCCCACCCTCCGCCACGCGCCTTTTGACAGCTCCGCCGACCCCGTTGAGACCGCGTGGCGCCCCAGACGCCACGGCGTCGACGGGCTCTTGCTGACGCTGCTCTTCTTCTGCGCTCATTACCTCGTCGCCATAACAGTACGAGTCATTCACCTACGTAAATGTTAAACTTCCAGTCCGTCATCGCACTGCGGCATGCGAACAGGTGCCGAAGGGTTTTGTTGAAGTTTCGAGAAGATACCTTCACCGAGGAGTCAAGCAGTATATTGCTCCCTCCTACGTATATCTCGCGAAGAGACCATGAGGATAAAATCAGAGAGATTAAAGCCCACACAGAGCCATACCGACAATCTTTCTTTCCTCGAACAATACGAGACTGGAATAGAAGGGAGAACCGATGGAGGTACTCAAGGTACCCTCCGCCATACACCGTCAGGTGTCTTGCGGAGTATGGATGTAGATGTTGATGTAGACTGTCATCTAGTAGCATTTATTCCAACTATTCGTTATTTGTTAATACGTCACATTGTTTCTTCATTCATTTTGCTACTGTTTTATATTTTATATTGTACGAATATGAATGTTCTGGTTCTATATGCTTTGTAAATCTTTGGTTAGTCTAGGAGAAGTACTGTGTCAGAGAGCGAGCGAACGACTATCGATAGAGAGCGTGCGAGTTGTTGTCGTATCGTGTCCGGTTCGCTGATGGAAAAACGTGGCAAAGTTCGGCGTGAAAGACGGTGATACGCGGAGGAACAATTAATTACAGTGCGTCCGCTGTGTTAATAGGAGATCGTGCATTATTAAGTGAACAGTAAAACCTGAAAAGTATATCGAGTGTTTGCGGTGACGATTTTACATACTGTGTGAACTTGAATCAGACACCATTGTCGTGTGGAGACACAAACTGTTAGAATTGCGTGAAAGTGGAACAAACTAATATGTTAAGTAAAAGAAAGATCAAAAAAACATTTACTATATTGTCCAAACTGTCTTAATGACGACGACGTAAATTGAACTGGTTTAACGAACTGTTATAGTGATAAACACATGCGACTGTTTTCCTGTGGCAACACGGTGAAAGAACTGGGCGAAGTATTGGCATTAACCGGCTATATATCGTAAATACTAAAGACGTTGCATAATTCCGACCTACCCGCACCGCGTGACTAATAAACTTTCAATAATAAAAAGTCGCGCGCGTAACGACAACGCACACACTGGAACTATTATTATCGCGCCAGTGCTGCCAGCTGATTCGTCTACAACGGAGACGTGGACCACCGCCGTAACTGGAATATTAATGAAACAGGAGGATCCTTCATTATCTTCACGCCACGAACAAGGATTCACTTCACACATCGTCCGCGCGGACCACCGCTGACGTCATCGTAATGCCTGCAGCAACAGTTAAGACATTAAATGAAAATTATTACGCTCTCTCTCATTTCAAAGTTAAAGACAATTGCAGATAAATTAACTATTTTAAAAATACTGTCACAATATCTCAATTTTGTTTGGTTCCAATAAATATTCTTTCCATTATTTTGTCTTGTTAACAGTGTTGAAAACCCGCCAAATTAAAGTTCAATTAATAATTTTCTTTCAAAATGCTTCTCAGACATTTTGCTGCTCATTATAATTTTATTTTAATGTTTATTTGAAACTTCTTTTGGAGGGAGTACATAGTTTATTTTTTGTGTAGTAAAATTAGCTACGCCGGCCGGAGTGGCCGAGCGCTTCTAGGCGCTACAGTCTGGAACCGCGCGACCGCTACAGTCGCAGGTTCGAATCCTGCCTCTGGCATGGTTGTGTGTGATGTCCTTAGGTTAGTTAGGTTTAAGTAGTTCTAAGTTCTAGGGGACTGATGACCTCAGAAGTTGTCCCATAGTGCTCAGAGCCATTTGAACCAGCCAAATTAGCTACCATAAAATTACGTATATTACCAGCTGACGCTGTCCGCCATTACTGCCTGAAAACTGCACCTATTTTCTCATTGGCTGTCAGCTTCAAAACAAAATTACGTATTTCGTGGGCATCTAGCAGATGCGCGATGTCTATGTAGGCCACTACAATAATTTGGTTTTACTTTTGCAGGTTTACTGGAATTATATTGACTTTAATTGTTCATTTGGCCCCCGTTAAAGTGATTTATCGCATCTATATAACAATTGTACTGAATTACCTAATTTATTTATTTTTTTCTTTTTCGTCCATGACTAACAGGGGTAATCAGATTCCTTGTATAGGTCATGTTTTATTATTTAAAAGGGTTTTTTTTAGAAGTAGAGAACCAGTTTCTTTACACTTTACGTATCGCTACGACTGTTGTGGGTTGGCCCTCTTGCCGGTCTACAAGAGGAAGCCGAAAGGCACGCGTATTAGCTCACGCAGGCTGGCGTGAGGTCTAGAACAGGACAAGGAAATTAGACTAGCAAAAAAGGACGTAGCTGTGGAATACTTAACTTTAATCCATAAATGGTGAAAATCGCTCTTGACGGTACATGTTTTACAGCATCAATAGTAACTGGTAATGGCGGCTTGCTAGGTCGTAGCAAATGACGTAGCTGAAGGCTATGCTAACTATCGACTCGGCAAATGAGAGCGTATTTTGTCAGTGAACCATCGCTAGCAAAGTCGGCTGTACCACTGGGGCGAGTGATAGGAAGTCTCTCTAGACCTGCCGTGTGGCGGCGCTCGGTCTGCAATCACTGATAGTGGCGACACGCGGGTCCGACGTATACTAACGGACCGCGGTCGATTTAAAGGCCACCACCTAGCAAGTGTGGTGTCTGGCGATGACACCACAACGACACTCAGGGTCGATTGACTGAAATAGACTCTCTCAGCAACGTCTTCGCATGTCCACATAAGACATGCGCATCAGGGCATCTCCAAAAATATCTTCGCTGGTCGTCTGGGCTCAGTGCGACGAAAGATTCACCACTGAAGACAGTTGTACTCCAGTCAACTAGGTGGGAGGCAGAAGACTTGCTCGGGGACGCCTGGGGTAGTGTTCGGCTGCCAATTAGACTGTCGCCCACCAAACGGCTCGACAACCAGCAGTCATGGTCTGGGATGTGACTTCTTTTCATGGCAGGACTCCATTGCTTTACATTTCAGCAAGATAACGCTCGCACACGGCAAGACTTTCTACTGCTTGTGTTCGTGCTTACCAAATCCTACCTTGGCCAACAAGGTCGCCGCATCTCACCCAACTGAGAATGTTTGTAGCATTATGGGCAGCTCCCTCCAACCATCTCCGGGTTTGGACGACCTAACGGGCCAACTGAATAGAATATGGAACGGTATCCCTCAGGAGGACATCGAAAAACTCTGTCAATCAGTGCCAAACCGAATAACTGCTCACATAAGGTCTAGCGGAGATCAGTGTGTTACTGACTTGCTCAATGTGTGAAGCTCTTTCTTTTGAATACATCATCCAATTTTTCTGAAATTTTAATCATTTGTTTGACTATATATGTACACCACATCTACCAGTTTCCGACCCATTCGGATAATTGCCTAGTGTTTTTATTTTACTATATTTCATAGCAGACTCCAAATGTATTTAAACGCAGAGGCATAAACATAGCTTTCACCAATGACAACTAGAATGGGCAGAAATTACCTCACAGCAGCAGCACAAGAAACCTACTACGCCATATACGTCCGTACAAAACTGAATGAGCTACGACTTTCTCTATGCAGGTGGGACGGCTAGCTCTTTCGACACTAGATTCAGTAATTACATGATACTACTCAGAAAAACTGATCTTTTGGGTAGGGTGGATAGCAATGCGCGGCTGTTTGCTGATGATGCTGTGGTGTACGGGAAGGTGTCGTCGTTGAGTGACTGTAGGAGCATACAAGATGACTTGGACAGGATTTGTGATTGGTATAAAGAATGGCAGCTAACTCTAAATGTAGATAAGTGTAAATTAATGCAGATGAATAGGAAAAAGAATCCTGTAATGTTTGAATACTCCATTAGTAGTGTAGCGCTTGACACATTCACGTCGATTAAATATTTAGGCGTAACATTGCAGAGCGATATGAAGTGGGACAAGCATGTAATGACAGTTGTGGGGAAGGCGGATAGTCTTTTTCGGGTTATTGGTAGAATTTTCGGAAGATGTGGTTCATCTGTAAAGGGGACCGCTTATAAAACACTAATACGACCTATTCTTGACTACTGCTCGAGCGTTTGGTATCCCTATCAGGTCGGATTGAGGGAGGACATAGAAGCAATTCAGAGGCGGGCTGCTAGATTTGTTACTGGTAGGTTTGATCATCACGCGAGTGTTACGGAAATGCTTCAGGAACTCGGGTGGGAGTCTCTAGAGGAAAGGAGGCGTTCTTTTCGTGAATCGCTACTGAGGAAATTCAGAGAACCAGCATTTGAGGCTGACTGTAGTACAATTATACTGCCGCCAACTTATATTTCGCAGAAAGACCACAGAGATAAGATAAGAGAGATTAGGGCTCGTACAGAGGCATAAAGGCAGTCATTTCTCCCTCGTTCTCTTTGGGAGTGGAACAAGGAGAGAAGATGCTAGTTGTGGTACGAGGTACCCTCCGCCACGCACCGTATGGTGGATTGCGGAGTATGTATGTAGATGTAGATGTGTATCTTGAAACTGAGGGAGTCAATAATTTGCTATATTTGTTTGATTTCTACGTTTGTTACAGGAAGTAACAGGGGAAAAAAAACCCTAAAATCGGTTACTTCAGAAACCGGTTATTTTGAACCTTTTCAACAGTTACGTTACGCTGGCGGTGGAAAAAAAAATTAACCGAAAACTGGGTGTTTCAGCTATAGCCGGTATCCCTATTAGGCGCCAAGGTGGAACCGTATCGAATGCGTTCCGGAAGTCAACGATACGACATGTACGTGGGCGCCTGGATCTATTGCTTTCTGGGTCTCGTGCATCAGTAAAGCGAGCTGGATTGCGCACCGCCGTTGTCTTCGGAAGCCATGTCGGTTACAACAGAGGACATTTGCGAAGAAAATCGCAACAGACGGCTCGAAACGTCGAACGTGCAGAAGAGCTGAAGTGAAACAGGACGCGGCCTAACATTCCAGAGAGACCTCAACAGCAAATGTCTTCTTTCATTCGATGTCAATAATAGTCACGGTGAAGTCTAACCAAAAATATTCTCGTTTAGTGCGGTGCGCTCTTGTTAAGGGGACCCAGTAGTCCAGCGCTGTACAAAGAGAGAGACAGGCCGCTATTAACAGAGCAGGTGTAGCGACTGAGACGAATTTAATTTCGGGACGGTAGCGCTGAGTGTCGGGGGAAACAGCGCCTGGGTAGCGCGCTGTTTGTTCCGCCCACACGGGCCGTGTGCCGGCCGGCGGAAGCCGCGAAGGCTGTGGGTGGGGGCCAGTGGTGGTGGGAGGGGCGGGAGACGGAGAGAGCGGCGTAGGAAGGGTGGCAGCAGAGGGTGATAGAGGCAGAGGCGGGGCGCGAGCACGTGGAAGCGGAGGCGCAGTAATGCCAACTATCACAATGTTCATCTGGCTCTGGCTGGTCGGCACGCGCCATTGCCCAGCGCCGCGCGCCCGGCGACAGTTGTGCCAACTCTCCCTAATGAAGGCGCGGCGCGTGATAAGGCGCCGCTATCAGGTCGCTAACGGCTCACACCTCGACGCCCCGCGCACGCCCTCGCACACACACACACACACACAAAC